>NC_057804.1:367634631-367636646 GCF_018294505.1 Triticum aestivum | reverse complement strand
TGAGGAATAACTTTGAAGATAGGGGTATACAGGACAGTCAGGTTTTGATCCTGGGACGTGTGGGTTACGGACCCAGCATGTGGGTTAAAAGTAGAAAGGGCGGTGATATTTTGCACAGTCATGATAACAAGGCATGTCAGAGGATAGCCTATCAATTATGTTGGCAACAACGTTGGTACCAAGGGCGAGGGATGAAGAGAACCACTTTCCTGCTCGTTGAAACGAGGCGGACCAATAGGCAAAGTTCTCGTCCATCGGTGGTTACCAGAATGCCATCAACAAAAGTAACAGGGTCTTGCTGACAGAATCGCACACCGAGGTGTTTACATAAGCAGGAGAATATTACTGCTTAGATCATATAGATCACAAGAAAGGTTAAACCAAACAATGGAAAGAAAAATATGATTATCAAATTAAACCGAACAATGGAAAGGAAAATGTGTTTAAACACATATTTCAAGGGTATAACCTTCCCAAGGACAAGCAGAGCATGATATCCATGACAGGATATAATGTAGAAAACTCTTTAGGTAAGGGGAGAGAAATTTCAGGACAATACCCATACATCGGTGTTTGGATAATTGAACAAGAAACATTTAACAATGGGCTTTAAATGTTCTTGTTGAAAATTGGAGTACCATAGACATGCTTCGAGATAGCATTGACATGGTCTTCCAGCAAAGGTCGGGCTTTGGATACACAAAGGATCCATCAGGAACAACTTATAAAATAAGTCTTACGATTTCCCCATGGAAGAATCGCTAAGCTTGCTAAAAAGGAAACTATAACAACAGGTCCTCCGGCCAGGTGTGCTGGTCATGACATCATTTTACCGGGTCATATAAAGACCAATGTTATAACTCTTGGAAATATGTTCCAACCATCATATCTGACTGAGATTCAGATCTGAACGGTGTTAGGGTACCTCAGACTCAGGATGCCTGAGAAGAAAAAGGTGCAAAACAAATTGAGGAGACGACATTGTAAGATTCTCGGGAAATGCACTATGGAAGCGAGTTCGAAACAAGAGTTGATCAGTAACCCAACGAGAGGATGAGGAGGTGGCTGATGGAATCAGCGACAATTCCTCGAGGTTTCCAAAAAGATAGATCTCCACAATTATGTGATCAAGGAGGTAACAACTATCATGTCAAACGATATAACGATGTATGCTGGAGGAAAAAAAATACATAATTAAACATTGGTTGAAAGGTGCACCCGAAATATGGGCTGGGTTGCACGTTCAATGTTAGAATGGTGACGGCGAGAAGCATCACCGTATCAAGAATTTCATAAGAGGTGGTGAAACTCTCACGACATTCTTGACATAAAAGATGGTAATACTTCCAAGGTAAAGAAGAACAATTGCAAGGTAGCAAGGATCTCAAGGTATAACACAAAACACGAACAAGTTTGTGTTGAACGGAAGGCAATAAAGTGGTTGATGATAACACGAATCATCGAGGGGCAAGGATGGTATTGCCCATCAAGAATTCGATATATATCTTGGAAGAGCTTAGGATGTTGATGATGATCACGACACAGTTGTCGAGAGATTTCGTGAAGATGTAATCGGTCAGCGTTGCCATCAAGTCAAAGTAATGATGAAGTGAAAGGTTATTGGAACCAAGGGTACGACACAACTCGAAACCAAGCTTGTTATTCAAGGCGAAATGGTATGACGATGAGGATCGACGTAAGGTTAGTTCATCGTCGAAAATTGTGCTCCGAGAAGAAGGACCGGGTAGCACAATTAAAATCATCACGACAATGATATAGCCAAACAGGCTAGGAATGGCGTGATCGGGTACAAACTCGTACTTAAAGAAGATTATCAAGTGTCGTTGAACCGTAATGCAGACTCGGTTCGGTTATCGGTGTCTTTGAGTGTTTAATAACTCCGAGCCCTAATCGGTGAGTATGTAGTACTTGATGAAGAACTCATAAGAAGTTATGCAGTTCCATGATAATCTCGAGATACCAGGGGGGGTAATACTCGACACAAGATCAAAGTA
>NC_057804.1:367633347-367634618 GCF_018294505.1 Triticum aestivum | reverse complement strand
GTATGTATGTATGTATAGTATATACCCGTGATCACCTCCCAGGTGATCACGGCCCGATAGTATAGCAAGGCAGACTGACAAGAATGTAGGGCCAATGATGATAAACTAGCATCCTATACTAAGCATTTAGGATTGCAGGTAAGGTATCAACAAGTGTAGCAACAATGTCAGGCTATGCATCAGAATAGGATCAACGGAAAGCAGTAACATGCTACACTACTCTAATGCAAGCAGTATGGAGAAGAATAGGCGATATCTGGTGATCAAGGGGGGGGCTTGCCTGGTTGCTCTGGCAAGAGAGAGGGGTCGTCAACTCCGTAGTCGAACTGGGCAGCAGCAGCGTCGGTCTCGTAGTCTACCGGAGAGAAGAGGGGGAAGAAACAATGAATACCAAGTAAACATATGCATATCGATGCATGACATGTCAAGAAGCGATGCTAGGCGTGCCCTAACGTGGTATGAGGTGGTACTGGTTAAGGGGGGAATCATCCGGGAAAGTATTCCCGGTGTTTCGCGTTTTCGGACAGATGAACCGGAGGGGGAAAGTTGCATGTTTGGTATGTTAGAGGTGTGTGGTGGACGAACGGGTTGCGTGTCCGGGTTTGTCTCGTCGTTCTGAGCAATTTTCATGTACAAAGTTTTTTCATCCGAGCTACTGATTATTTTATAATAATTTTCAAAGATTTTAATTAATTTCTAGAATTACTAAATTCGTTTAATTGAAAAATTCATTTATTGCGTCAGCGTGATGTTAGCATGACGTCAGCGGTCAACTCGGACCGTTGACCGGTCGAACTGATGGTGGGGCCCGATTGTCATTGACTCAATTTATCTAAACAGAACTAGTTAGTTCAATAAGGTGATTAGGTTGACTAAACATTATTTACTAAGGTAATTAATTAAATTTATTTATTTATTTATTTTATTTAATAGCTATTTTTTTTACCAAATCTTTTTCTTTCTCTCTCTTTTTTTAGGGGACGGGCCCCATTGGCCAGTGGCACACAGCCAAGCCTCTCTGGATGTGCGCTCTTGCACAGAGAAGGCGTCGGCGACGAGCGCCGGCACCAGGTGCAGAGGGGTGCCAGGGCCACGGCGACCGGAGTCGGCAGCGGTTGCCGGCGGCGGCCAGCGCGTGAGGCCGCCGTGTGGGCGAGCCCAAGGGGCGGCGGCGCAGGCGGTTAGGCGGGGAGCGGGAGGTAGGAGACGCGGCCAGGCCGGGCAAGCGGGATGCGGCCGCGCGCTCGGGGCCGGCGTGGCTGAGGGGAGGG
>NC_057804.1:367624817-367631951 GCF_018294505.1 Triticum aestivum | reverse complement strand
GGATCTTCTCGGTCTTGGTTGCTCTTCTCGAAGAGGTCGATCCATAATGTTGATGTCTTCATACCTCGGCTTCAGGTCATCATGATGAAGTCGTCGTCCTTCCTTCGGAGTCTTCATTGTACGTATGAAGGACAAGGGGTATCTGCGGAAAAACGGACCTCTGAAAGGTCGACTATCTGGTTGATAACATCGGGGATGGTGGCGGAAAGTAACTCTCGAATGGAAACTTAAGACAATATCGAGAGCAGAGTAAGTAAGTACCATGAGATGTTTCGAGCGGGTAGGCAATCGTTCGATGCCTGAACAAAGTGTGAAAGGGGTCCAAAGCAACGAAAATAAGTATCGTGTCTGATACCAGATTAGATCATCTCTAGTAAGGTGGCTGGTGATCTTCATACGAAGCCAATCGTGAGGAATAACTTTGAAGATAGGGGTATACAGGACAGTCAGGTTTTGATCCTGGGACGTGTGGGTTACGGACCCAGCATGTGGGTTAAAAGTAGAAAGGGCGGTGATATTTTGCACAGTCATGATAACAAGGCATGTCAGAGGATAGCCTATCAATTATGTTGGCAACAACGTTGGTACCAAGGGCGAGGGATGAAGAGAACCACTTTCCTGCTCGTTGAAACGAGGCGGACCAATAGGCAAAGTTCTCGTCCATCGGTGGTTACCAGAATGCCATCAACAAAAGTAACAGGGTCTTGCTGACAGAATCGCACACCGAGGTGTTTACATAAGCAGGAGAATATTACTGCTTAGATCATATAGATCACAAGAAAGGTTAAACCAAACAATGGAAAGAAAAATATGATTATCAAATTAAACCGAACAATGGAAAGGAAAATGTGTTTAAACACATATTTCAAGGGTATAACCTTCCCAAGGACAAGCAGAGCATGATATCCATGACAGGATATAATGTAGAAAACTCTTTAGGTAAGGGGAGAGAAATTTCAGGACAATACCCATACATCGGTGTTTGGATAATTGAACAAGAAACATTTAACAATGGGCTTTAAATGTTCTTGTTGAAAATTGGAGTACCATAGACATGCTTCGAGATAGCATTGACATGGTCTTCCAGCAAAGGTCGGGCTTTGGATACACAAAGGATCCATCAGGAACAACTTATAAAATAAGTCTTACGATTTCCCCATGGAAGAATCGCTAAGCTTGCTAAAAAGGAAACTATAACAACAGGTCCTCCGGCCAGGTGTGCTGGTCATGACATCATTTTACCGGGTCATATAAAGACCAATGTTATAACTCTTGGAAATATGTTCCAACCATCATATCTGACTGAGATTCAGATCTGAACGGTGTTAGGGTACCTCAGACTCAGGATGCCTGAGAAGAAAAAGGTGCAAAACAAATTGAGGAGACGACATTGTAAGATTCTCGGGAAATGCACTATGGAAGCGAGTTCGAAACAAGAGTTGATCAGTAACCCAACGAGAGGATGAGGAGGTGGCTGATGGAATCAGCGACAATTCCTCGAGGTTTCCAAAAAGATAGATCTCCACAATTATGTGATCAAGGAGGTAACAGCTATCATGTCAAACGATATAACGATGTATGCTGGAGGAAAAAAAAATACATAATTAAACATTGGTTGAAAGGTGCACCCGAAATATGGGCTGGGTTGCACGTTCAATGTTAGAATGGTGACGGCGAGAAGCATCACCGTATCAAGAATTTCATAAGAGGTGGTGAAACTCTCACGACATTCTTGACATAAAAGATGGTAATACTTCCAAGGTAAAGAAGAACAGTTGCAAGGTAGCAAGGATCTCAAGGTATAACACAAAACACGAACAAGTTTGTGTTGAACGGAAGGCAATAAAGTGGTTGATGATAACACGAATCATCGAGGGGCAAGGATGGTATTGCCCATCAAGAATTCGATATATATCTTGGAAGAGCTTAGGATGTTGATGATGATCACGACACAGTTGTCGAGAGATTTCGTGAAGATGTAATCGGTCAGCGTTGCCATCAAGTCAAAGTAATGATGAAGTGAAAGGTTATTGGAACCAAGGGTACGACACAACTCGAAACCAAGCTTGTTATTCAAGGCGAAATGGTATGACGATGAGGATCGACGTAAGGTTAGTTCATCGTCGAAAATTGTGCTCCGAGAAGAAGGACCGGGTAGCACAATTAAAATCATCACGACAATGATATAGCCAAACAGGCTAGGAATGGCGTGATCGGGTACAAACTCGTACTTAAAGAAGATTATCAAGTGTCGTTGAACCGTAATGCAGACTCGGTTCGGTTATCGGTGTCTTTGAGTGTTTAATAACTCCGAGCCCTAATCGGTGAGTATGTAGTACTTGATGAAGAACTCATAAGAAGTTATGCAGTTCCATGATAATCTCGAGATACCAGGGGGGGTAATACTCGACACAAGATCAAAGTAAAGGTTGGACTGGTGTATTGATCCATAGGAGACAATTGTTTTAACTTGTCCGAGAAATGAGATCAAAGAAGAACAATCATGGTCGGAACCACGGTTGCAAGGGATCAATTCACAGATACCATATGTTAGCTATCAAGGAAATAGTTATTATTACAAGAAGCTTCCATGATAGGATATACATCGCGTCCATGGGCATGAACACAAAGTTCAAGGTCGACTCCCACTTCCTCAATGCATAATCTTCCATTCACCTCTCGTATTTCGAAGATGACATTAGTTGTTGAAAGCTTTACCTGGTGCAATACCAGATAAGTATGACTCGTGAAAACTTTCGGGTTCACACGGTTTAAAGAAGGCATATGTTCAACCCATAGGGGCTTCTTAGAAACATATACCACAAGTTTCCAGAGTAAATAACACAAGCTCGAAAGTAGAGCAAGGTTGAGAAAGTAGATGATACAATTACCAAGGGCATTATGTATCCAAAGGAAGGCTCACAAGGTTATTGAATATGAAGGATGCTGACGGATAAAATCCAACAATGGGCCTGATGGTCCACAAGGGATCTGACATGAGCATCGGTACTCAACTAGAGGAAGAAGAGTGCAAGGAGATCAAATTATAGAAACAACTGACTAACTCAATTGTCAAATGCAAAGGAATTATGATTTCCAAATCAAGGGATCAGAAGCAATGCTCTGATTAGGGAGGGATAAGTTGAATAGCCTTAGGGTACAATCAAAGACAATTGGATTGGTCGAGAACCAATTCCAGTTAAAAGGATGGCAGCTCAGCCGGAAAGGTAATTTATAAGGATCAATGATGATTGCGGGTATTCGCAAACATATTGAGTCAACAGACTCAAAATGATAATGACAAGGAATGTCAATATGACTACGAGACTTATGGGATTAACCATAATGCAAGCAAGCAAGAATTTCAAGAGCCAAAGGCTCCAGAGGATTCTCGGAAGATCGAATAGTATTTTGAAGAATTTTGTGTAACACATGAACAACAGGGGATGAGCGGATACTCGACAAGTGCGAGTATTTATTTGAGGGGGTATTCATGTAGTAAGGAACTGCTAGGCGGTAGGCACAAAGTATTCTCGGATCAATAGAGAAAACTTCGGGGTATCTTGTAATAACAAGATCACTGGGGGATGATCGTATGAATGGCAAGTGTAAGTAGTTATCCATAGGGATATTTCGATGGTAGGGAATTGCAAAGGCAACGGGCACAAAGTCTCAAAAGAGTTTCGGCGAGTAACTTCGAAATCTTCTGGTGTAGCCGGCGATCACCTGGACTGAAGGGGCTCTCCGGGAGAAAGTATTTTCGAGAACCTAAAGTCAGATTTATTAAAAATCGTTTAACCCGAGTAGAAGAGAGTTCAGAGTCCCAGAGTAAAGGTCGAGGAGTAAAAGATCCTAGTACCACCCAATGGCGACGTGGGCCCGTAAGGCACACAGCCAAGTTAGTAAAAGTTTTGCAATGGCTAGACTCAACTTCGGTCAAGGAGTTGGAAAGGGGATTCCTACAGGCAGTCGGCTCTGATACCAACTTGTGACGCCCCCGATTTAATCGTACACTAATCATGCACGCAAATGTGTACGATCAAGATCAGGGACTCACGAGAAGATATCACAACACAACTCTACAAATAAAATAAGTCATACAAGCATCATAATACAAGCCAGGGGCCTCGAGGGCTCGAATACAAGTGCTCGATCATAGACGAGTCAGCGGAAGCAACAATATCTGAGTACAGACATAAGTTAAACAGGGTGCCATAAGATGGCTAGCACAAACTGGGATACAGATCGAAAGAGGAGCAGGCCTCCTGCCTGGGATCCTCCTAGGTCACTCCTGGTCGTCATCAGCGGGCAGCACGTAGTAGTAGGCGCCTCCAGTGAAGTAGGGGTCGTCGTCGACGGTGGCGTCTGGCTCCTGGACTCCAGCATCTGGTTGCGACAACCAGAAAGAAAGGAAAGGGGAAAAAGGGGGTAGAAAGCAACCGTGAGTACTCATCCAAAGTACTCGCAAGCAAGGAACTACACTACATATGCATGGGTATATGTGTAAGGAGGCCATATCAGTGGACTGAACTGCAGAATGCCAGAATAAGAGGGGGATAACTAATCCTGTCGAAGACTACGCTTCTGGCAGCCTCCGTCTTGCATCAAGTATAAGAGAGTAGATTGAAGTCCTCCAAGTAGCATCTCCAAGTAGCATCTCATAGCATAATCCTACCCGGCGATCCTCTCCTCATATCCCTGAGGTAGAGCGACCACCGGTTGCATCTGGCACTTGGAAGGGTGTGTTTTATTAAGTATCCGGTTCTAGTTGTCATAAGGTCAAGGTACAACTCCAAGTCGTCCTGTTACCGAAGATCACGGCTATTCGAATAGATTAACTTCCCTGCAGGGGTGCACCACATAGCCCAACACGCTCGATCCCATTTGGCCGGACACACTTTCCTGGGTCATGCCCGGCCTCGGAAGATCAACACGTCGCAGCCCCACCTAGGCAAAACAGAGAGGCCAGCACGCCGGTCTAAACCTAAGCGCGCAGGGGTCTGGGCCCATCGCCCTGAGCACACCTGCACGTTGCGTGGGCGGCCGAAAGCAGACCTAGCCTAGTGGCGTTCCAGTCCAATTCGGCGCGCGCCGCTCCGTCGCTGACGTCTGAAGTGCTTCAGCTGATACCACGACGTCGGGATACCCATAACTACTCCCACGTAGATGGTTAGTGCGTATAGGCTCGTAGCCAGACTTAGATCAAATACCAAGATCTCGTTAAGCGTGTTAAGTGTCCGCGAACGCCGAACAGGGCCAGGCCCACCTCTCTCCTAGGCGGTCTCAACCTGCCCTGTCGCTCCGCCACAAAAGATCCACACAGAGGGCCGTCGGGACAAAGGTCCTTTCAGCCCCCAATCCGTGAATCACTCGCGGGTACTCTTCGAGCTGACCCGACTTTAGTCACCATCTGTATAGTATGTATGTATGTATAGTATATACCCGTGATCACCTCCCAGGTGATCACGGCCCGATAGTATAGCAAGGCAGACTGACAAGAATGTAGGGCCAATGATGATAAACTAGCATCCTATACTAAGCATTTAGGATTGCAGGTAAGGTATCAACAAGTGTAGCAACAATGTCAGGCTATGCATCAGAATAGGATCAACGGAAAGCAGTAACATGCTACACTACTCTAATGCAAGCAGTATGGAGAAGAATAGGCGATATCTGGTGATCAAGGGGGGGCTTGCCTGGTTGCTCTGGCAAGAGAGAGGGGTCGTCAACTCCGTAGTCGAACTGGGCAGCAGCAGCGTCGGTCTCGTAGTCTACCGGAGAGAAGAGGGGGAAGAAACAATGAATACCAAGTAAACATATGCATATCGATGCATGACATGTCAAGAAGCGATGCTAGGCGTGCCCTAACGTGGTATGAGGTGGTACTGGTTAAGGGGGGAATCATCCGGGAAAGTATTCCCGGTGTTTCGCGTTTTCGGACAGATGAACCGGAGGGGGAAAGTTGCGTGTTTGGTATGTTAGAGGTGTGTGGTGGACGAACGGGCTACGTATCCGGGTTTGTCTCGTCGTTCTGAGCAATTTTCATGTACAAAGTTTTTTCATCCGAGCTACTGATTATTTTATAATAATTTTCAAAGATTTTAATTAATTTCTGGAATTACTAAATTCGTTTAATTGAAAAATTCATTTATTGCGTTAGCGTGATGTTAGCATGACGTCAGCGGTCAACTCGGACCGTTGACCGGTCGAACTGATGGTGGGGCCCGATTGTCATTGACTCAATTTATCTAAACAGAACTAGTTAGTTCAATAAGGTGATTAGGTTGACTAAACATTATTTACTAAGGTAATTAATTAAATTTATTTATTTATTTATTTTATTTAATAGCTATTTTTTTTACCAAATCTTTTTCTTTCTCTCTCTCTTTTTTTTAGGGGACGGGCCCCATTGGCCAGTGGCACACAGCCAAGCCTCTCTGGATGTGCGCTCTTGCACAGAGAAGGCGTCGGCGACGAGCGCCGGCACCAGGTGCAGAGGGGTGCCAGGGCCACGGCGACCGGAGTCGGCAGCAGTTGCCGGCGGCGGCCAGCGCGTGAGGCCGCCGTGTGGGCGAGCCCAAGGGGCGGCGGCGCAGGCGGTTAGGCGGGGAGCGGGAGGTAGGAGACGCGGCCAGGCCGGGCAAGCGGGATGCGGCCGCGCGCTCGGGGCCGGCGTGGCTGAGGGGAGGGAACGGCACCAGAGGCGAGGTGAGCGGGGTGCCAACCATGGTGACCTCTAGCGCAAGACGGCAAGGGCGAGCACGGCGGCTAGAGGATGCAGATCGAGGGGGAGGCAGAGGGGAAAAGCACGGCAGCTCACATCGTTGATGGGGAGAGGCTCGGGGAGGCCGGAGGAAGACGACGTCGCGAAGTAGGTCGGCAAGAGGAGGCGCGGGCGCCATGGCTGGAGGTCGAGGTTGCCGGCGCGGGCATCGGGCGTGGCACGAAGAAATAGGGCGTCGAGATTCGTTGGGTCAGCTTCGCCCGCCGGCAGTCGAAGGGGCGTGCGCGAGGAGGCCCGAGGCGGTCGCTGGCGTCCATGGGGATCGAGACGAGGAGCTCCGGCGATGGCATCGAGTGGCGGGGGGCGGCGTCGGGTGATGCCCTGATCCAGATCGGGATCAGGGGAGGGGG
>NC_057804.1:367607243-367624634 GCF_018294505.1 Triticum aestivum | reverse complement strand
GCTAGCCCAGTGTCCAGCTGGGCCGAAGCCCAGTAAGGGGGGAAGGGCTTTTCCTTTTACTTTCTTTTGGTTTTGTTTTGTTTTTCTTTACTGTTTTATTATTTTTATTTTCTGTTTTATCCTAGATACACATTATTTTTAGTTTAGTAAAATATGATAACTCCTAAAATAATGTTTCAAAATAACTCACTACCCTAAAAAGTTTGTGACTAATAAGCTAGTTTAACATTTGTTTATTAATTTAATAGCATTCAAATAATTGTTTTTGCTACTATTTTATTTAGTTAAGTGCATTTAAACTTTTTATAATGACTTGGTTTACCCACCAACATTACTTATGAATTATTTGGCTCACTCCGAACATTTTAGTTTTAATATTTGAAACCTTTTGTTGTTTGCCATATTTTTGAATTTGAATTTTGAATAGTTTTCAAACTAACGCGAGATTAGCAACAGTAATCGAGGTGACGTGGCATCATTAGTAGAGGTTACTGTAGCTTGATTATCCGGGCGTCACACCATGTTTGCGAGTACTTTGGATGAGTACTCACGGTTCCTTTGCTCCCTCTTTTCCCCCTTTTCCATTCTTCTCGGATGACGCAACCAGATGACGGAGTCCAGGAGCCAGATGACAACTTTGACGACTGCTACTACCCCGAGGGTGCCTACTACCACGTGATGGACGCCGACGACCAGGAGTAGTTAGGACGCTCCCAGGTAGGAGGCCTTGCCTTTTCGATCGATGTTACTTTTGTGCTAGCCTTCTTAAGGCAAACTTGTTTAACTCATGTCTGTGATCAGATATTGTTGCTTCCGTTGACTCGTTTGTACTCAAGCTGATGTATTCGAGCCCTCGACGCCCCTGGCTTGTAATATAAAGCTTGTATTATTTTAATTTGTGTCTACAATTGTGTTGTGATATCTTCCCATGAGTCCTTGATCTTGATCGTACACATTTGCGTGCATGATTAGTGTACGATTGAATCAAGGGCGTGACAGGTTAGCTGGCTGTAAATGGGCTATATGCGAACATGCCATTAACAGGCTTTCTATGGGCCGACCCGCCACCTTTTGACCAAGTCAAACGGGTCGGCCTTTTCACAGGAATGAGCCTCTGTTGGGCCGTGCCACGTGCCGACGTATCATAGGCGCCTTCTGTCCAATGAGTGGATGACATCTGTCCCAACGATGAGACGACATGTGTTTCCTCCAGCCAACGATGATTTTACACGTGGAAAATCCCCATTGGTCGGGGCTGTTAACGGGTTATCGGATCCAAAACCCGACCCGATAGCTTAACGGCGTTCCGTTACGGTGGATGCCACGTGTCGGTCACCCTTGACGAAAGCACTTCTGTGACGCGTGATTTATCGTCATGGAAGTGGACACTTCCGTGATGATAATTTTGGTAATGTCATGGAACACTTCTACGACAGCACAGGTATGACTATCTTGATTCTGTCATAAAATCGTCATGGATGTACATGCATGACAAAAAATGTGACCTACTGTGACAAACACGTATCATCACGGAAGTGTATTTTTTTTGTAGTGCGATGAGTTTGCGATGAATGAATATGAAGAACCTCGTGAGCTTTATTGGAGATTAACCACTTTCGCGGTCTCACTCCGAGATCATGGGAGCAAGGATACATATGACAATTGGATCAAGCGCAAGTTTCTCAAGGCCATGATGCCCTACCACAAGGCTATGTCCTCCATCATCCGGCAAACGAACTTTCACGCCCTGTCCTCAAGTGAAGTGTTGGATGAGTTTGTTGCTATGAGGATCTTGGACAAGACCGCTGACAATGCGGTGTTGCACTCACAACCATCAAACAAGCCCAACCTTGCTTTGAAGTCCAAGGCTAGTGTGGAAGAAGAGAGTGAAGTGGAAGAAAAGGAATGTTGCCCCGAAGATACCAAGTATGCTTATCATGAGCACATGGCTCTCGCGTCACGACAATTTTGGAGCAAGAATAACACAAGGCCCAACTTCAACCAGAACAACTCAAGTGGCACCAAGGGCAAGCAACGTGTGAGGACATGCTATAATTGTGGCAATGTGAGCCACTTTGTTGTGGAATGCCCGTACGAGAAGAGGGAAGACAATGGGGGCAAGCTTATCCGAAAAGACAAGGCCAAGTCCTTCCCAACAAGAACAACTTCACCAAGAAGACTCCTCCCAAGGGGTTGGTGGCACAAGAAGAGTACAATGAAGATGATGATGATGAAGATGGTGAGACGGTTGCCATGGCCTCCGTTGCCATTGCAACAACTCCACTGGTGTCCCTCTTTGACTCACCAACGAGAACATCACCGCCAAGTGCCTCATGGATAAAGCCACCAATAAGGTAACCTCCAACATCAAAACCACCATCACTACTAATCCTTCCTTGACGGATTGCATTGATGAAAGTGAGGGGTCGAAGAAGGAAGAAAATGAATTTGAGTCTTTTATGAGTAAGCTCAAGGGTAAATCCAAGAAGTACTTCGTTGCTCTCTTGGGACAACTTGGTGAAGCCAATGACATGATCGAGGCTCACGAAGAAACCATCTCTAAGATGGAAGAGCATAGTCGTGACTATGCCGACTTTTTTTATTGCAAGCTTAGGCCCCGATTTATAACAAAGTATTTTCTAAGTATTCCGAGAATACTGCAGTTTTCTAATTACCATGGTTTTAATTACTATGAGTTGTTTGGTTACTTAAAAATGGTAGTATTAATACCACAGTATCTCTAATACCGTAGTATTTTCTCTGTCTAAAAAACAGAGGGTCCGACCTCTTCTTTAAAACTGAGCGACTGGAAGAGACGAATCCACGCACAACGCGAGGTCATTGTTCTTTCTTACCTGGTTCTGATGGCGCCCGGTTTATTAAGATCTTTCGCTTGGTGATTTGGCTCTTTGTTACCGTGATTTCCCTTGGAAAACAGAATCTTTAGTGATTTGACTGAACGAAACATCAAAGAGTTAGGCTGGTTCCTAGTACAGTACATTGTTAGAAGTATAACTATGTTTAAGTTAGAGATTGGATTGGTTTAAACTATGTACGACTTGTCCCCTACTCCAAGTCTCTCTCACATATTGTACTCTATATATATCCCAGACCTGGGTCAGATCAATACAACAACACAATAATTCTAGCCATCCTACCTTTTCTACATGCTATTCGAGCGGTTAGTCTCACAACACCAATCCTAAGACCTTTCACATCTTCCGCAGCGCGCCGCCCCGGGGAGATTAATCTCCTCTCCACGGGGGCGCAACACCGATCGATCAAAGATCTGACAGGTTCTTCCCTAGATTAGATTAGATCCAATTTTCGAATTTGTCAGTGCATCTAGTGCCCCTTAGTGATTTTGGTGTATTGAAGACTTACAGGTTAAGGGAATAATGTGTTTGTGAGTGTACACACGCTCTATAAGTCGACGAGGAGTTTGATATTTACGATGAAAGTCGACCCCTAAAAATGTATGTCTTCAACTGAAGAGTTTAGTTCTCTTGAAGACTTTGAAAGTGAAGAAATTGGTGTGATCTTGAAGACTTGGATATTCATGCGTGTACTATCAAGTGTGAAGACTTTTGTTTTTGTAGTTTCATTTTGCCTTCTTGAGTCATATGAAACACTGTACTGTTAAAGGGGGTCGAGGTAATACTAAGGAAACACTTTCCAGGTGATGCTCAACTCAAAATCCTACACCTACCCAATCCGTTCGAGTGAAGTCATTGGAAATCTCATACAGTTCAGTCCAGTTCTTCAATGACAGAGACTAAGATCTTCTGTTCTCTGAGGAATTTTTTCTAACTGAGGAGTTAGGAATTCGCCAGTGCGTATTGCCTACACAGTGAAGAACATGGTAGCCCTGAGGAATTTGATACTCAAATATCTGACCGTTGCCGTGTTATGCGCCAGCTGTCCAAAATATCTACCCACCTAACGGTCATATCATTGAAGGGCATTTATATCTTATTATGTCGGGCTGCTCCCTAGGATATAGATAGCCGCCCCTACAACCACTAGTTGGTTAGCTGCTCCGAGAGAAACTGACACTTTTCATTGAGAGCATCCCATCCTCCGAGGACTTTGAGCGAAAATCATCAAGTGAAGAAAACCCAAAACCCAAACACCTACAACCCAAAGTGATTGAGCATCACTAAAGAGATTGTTCCTGTGTGGAACCGATGCTTGTTACCTTTGAGGATTGTGCATCCTCCAGACGGTTAGGCGTCATGGTCTGAGCATCCAAGAGGAATTGTGGATCACCGAGTGACCAGGTCTATGAAGGTTTGGAAGTCACCTGAAGACTTACCACGAGTGATTGGGCGAGGTCTGTGTGACTTTAGCTCAAGGATAATACGATGAGGACTGTGTGTCCGGGACTGTGTGTACTCAGGTTTAAATATCCAGCCGCTCCAACCAGACGTACAACTGTCATAGCAGTTGGAACTAGTCTACCAAATCATCGTCTTCACAACGCCGCTGGTTCTATTTCCTCAACTCTTTCATTTCCTCATTCATGTGTTGATGATCCTGATCATTATTGTTTGAAGTCTTTGACTGAAGACTTTCTCTATTTCCTCAACCCTATTCCTTCACCCACATTCTCTTTAGCCTACTTATCCTGTTTTCACGCTACTTGTACTCTGTGCTTGTCTTTCATTTCATCATGATGACTATGCTTTTGCTCTGTTATGCTTTTACCTGAGTACTTATTCCGCTGCTAGTGTGTCGTTGCTTAGGAATTTCTTCACCAAGAAATTCCTAAGTGACGAATTCGTAAAAATCGCCTATTCACCCCCGTCTAGTCGTTATATCGCACTTTCAATTGGTATCAGAGCAAGGTACTCCCTTGTTCTATGTGATTTTGGTTTAACCACCTGGAGTTTTAGTTATGTCGGCCGCAGGTATGAAGAAAGTCTCGTGCCCCATCTTTGACGGTCACGATTATCCCAAGTGGAAGGCCATGATGAGGAGGCGCCTCATGGCGATGAATAGCAAGCTGTGGACCATCATTAAGATTGACCGTATAGATCTATGCAAGATGGCGCATGCTGATCATATTCACAAGTACACTTGTCTAGATTGCATGGCGAAGGATATCATCTGCTCCTGTCTCTCCAGAAATCAGTTCAGGCTCATTATGCATCTGTGCAATGCAAAGCTTATCTGGGACCGAATCTCTGATGTTTATGAAGGTCATCAAATTCGTCAGGATCCCTGGTTTGATGATTTCAAGGAATCTCTCAAAACAATGCCTTTCAAACCAGAATCATCATCATCCGCACCATGCCTCATGGCCAAGGGTGTGAAGGTACCTGATTACTCCTCATCCGACTCTAGTGATGATGAATCTGATGATGATGATGTCTTTAGACCTAGTTATACCAAGCTTGTTTCTATTGCCACTAAACAACAAAAGGCTTTGGAAAAGGTTCAAAATTTTCTAGAGAAAAGCGATGACCAGTTGGGTGAGGAATTGGATCAAACTCAAACTCTAACTGATGATCTTCAAAGTCTTCAGTCTAAGTTTTATAATCTTCAGAGTCATCGTAACTCTCTCTTAGCTGATCATGAGAAGCTCGCTTATGAATTTCTTCAGAGAAAGCAAGATCTTGAAAAGTTGAGGGTGAGTTATGAAGATCTTCAGAAGGAAACGATTCATTGCTTGCTCAACAGATCAGTTCCGTTCAGGAGGAATTCATTCCACCATGTTTGAAATGCATTGAGCATGAATCTGCTAATTCTTCACCTGAATGTTCAAATGCTTCTATTGCTGCAAATTCTTCAATTGTTTCTGTGCTCACAAATTCCTCATCTGTGGTTACCACAAGTATCCCTGACAATAATGCGGGGTTGAAGGAATTGTATGTGACAGGCACATACAAAAGGCTCAAAGGGCATCAGACTCTTTGCAATGTGCTCAAAAAGCATATTTGAACAAGAACCCTAGGAAAGAGGGTATTGCCTTTGAGAGGAAAATCAATGCTGATGGGACCTACTGGAAACCTGAGCAGTATCCCCAAACCTCATGGGTTGCTGCGAAAGGACCTCCCATAGATCCATCCACTCTATCTAGCTTTACTTGCGAATCCTCATATTCCTCTGATGAGTCATTTGACTCCAACTATAAACTGTTCAAAAATTAGAATGGTGAAGTATTTGCTCAGTATGTTGGAACTAACTGCAGGAATGGTCCCCCTATGAGGAAAATCTAGGTTCCAAAAAGGTGCCCTAAAAGTCTTCAGGTGAATGACATCATGACGCCACCTATGAAGAATAGGAACCCCAAATCAAATTCTTCATATGGATCTAAATCTTCATATGGATCCAAGTCCTCATATGGACCAAATTCTTCATTTGGATCAAATTCCTCACATGGATCCAAATCCTCAGATGAACATCATCGTGCTAACACTTCTGTTTCGTAGGGAAATTCTAAAGGCTATGAATATGTGCATTATTCTTCAAATCATTATGATCATAAGACCTCGAAGAATTTCTCTGCTTATTCATATGCTTTCTCTAACCCCTCTTCTTTGAAATGAAGTGCACCGGCTTCAATGCCATCTTTCTCTTACGAAGCTCATAGAATGATGAACTCTTTGCCCCCCCTTCAGATGTGGGTGGTGAATAAAAAGAACTAATCTCTTATGCAGGGTCAGGTCTCCAGACAAACTTAATCGTCTGAAGAATTTGTTGGAGACCTGAATATGCTTGAAAGGCCGCAAGCTAATCCTGAAGAAATGAATTACTCATTTCTCACGTCCTCATATTGCTATATCTGTTGTACTATTGATGAAGTTCAATCCAATGAAATTGATGTCATATTCTTCACTAATGAATTATATGGGTTCGTAAGTTGCACTAATTCATCTGCAGGATGAACAACCCAAAGCTACTGAGTGGGTCCTCGATAGTGGATGTACAAATCACATGACCAGTGACAGGAACTTATTGATGGACACTGCTTTATCTCCATCTCATCTGAAGCATATCACCTACGCTGACAAAGGCAAAAGCAAGGTATTGGGTCTAGGTAGGGTTGCAATCTCAAAGAATAGACACACGGACAAAGTCATATGAACTCCTCACTGACAAGAAACCCAATGTAAGTTACTTCAAAGTCTTCGGTGCTAAATGCTGGATTAGAGATCCTCATCACAATTCTAAATTTGCAACAAAAGCACATGAGGATTTTATGCTTGGTTACGGAAAGGACTCGCACACCTACAGAGTCTTCAACACCTATCACTACAAGGTTGTTGAAACTGTAGATGTGCGGTTCGATGAAACTAACAGCTCGCAAAGAGAGCACCTACCTCCTGTGCTATATGAAATGTCACCTGAGGAATCCATCAAGTTCAAGGCTACTGAGGATGTCATACCCACAGAAGAATCTGCTGAAGAAGTCATTCCAAAACGTGAAGAAAATCTTGCTGGTGCTAATGAAGAAAATGGCCCTGAAGAAAATGTTGTGCCAAATCAAAGTCGTTAACTTGCTCATCCACGCGTTGAAAATGAAGTGCAGATTGAGAGAATCATCAACGACATCAACGCACTAGGTCCTCTCACACGCTCAAAAGCTTCACATTTGGCTAACTTTTCTGGGCATTTTGAGTTTGTCTCTATTACAGAGCCCACCAAAGTTGATGAAGCATTTCTGGTGCCTGAGTGGATTCAAGCTATGCAAGAGGAATTACATCAATTCGAGCTCAATAATGTGTGGGAGCTTGTCAAGCGACCAGACCCACGCAAGCACAATATCATCGGCACAAAATGGATCTACCGCAACAACAAAGATGAAAATGGCCTTGTGGTGAGGAATAAGGCTTGTCTTGTAGATCAAGGCTACACACAGGTTGAAGGAATTGATTTTGATGAAATATTTGCACCTGTTGCTAGACTTGAGGCTATTCGCATATTGCTTGCTTATGCTAACCATCATAATATCATATTATATCAAATGGATGTGAAAAGTGCATTCCTTAATGGTAAGCTTGAGGAAGAAGTATATGTTGCTCAACCGCCAGGTTTTGAGGATCCAAAACTTCCATACCATGTCTTCAGACTCAACAAGGCCCTCTATGGCCTCAAGCAAGCACCTCGGGCATGGTATGATACCTTGAAGGAATTCCTCATGAAGAAAGGCTTCAAACCTGGTTCACTTGACCCAACTCTTTTCACCAAAACATATGATGATGACTTATTCGTGTGCCAAATATATGTTGATGATATTATCTTTGGCTGTAATAACCAATGTTACAGTGACAAATTTTCCTATATGATGAGTGAGGAATATCAAATGTCTATGATGGGAGAGTTGAAATTCTTCTTCGGTCTTCAAATTCGTCAACAACACAATGGGATATTCATATCCCAGGAGAAATACCTCAAGGATATGTTGAGGAAATTCGGCATGCAAGATTGCAAAGGCGTTAAAATCCCTATGCCCACAAATGGCCATCTATGCACCGATGAAAATAGTAAAGACTTCGATCAAAAGGCATACCGCTCCATGATTGGCTCTTTATTGTATCTATGTGCATTTAGGACGGATATTATGCTTAGTGTTTGCATGTGTGCCCGATTTCAAGCTACACCGAAGGAATCACACCATAAGGCTGTGAAGCATATTCTTTGATATCTAGCTCACACTCCAACACTTGGATTATTGTATTCCAAGGGCTCGGCTTTCGATGTCATTGGATATTCTGACTCTGACTATGCTGGTGATCGGGTGGATTGCAAGTCAACATCAGGCACATGTCATTTCCTCAGACGATCCTTGGTATGTTGGTCCTCGAAGAAGCAGAATTGTGTATCACTCTCTACTGCTGAAGCTGAGTACATGCTAGTTCGTGCTGTGCTCAATTGTTATGGATGAGGCAAACCCTCAAGGACTATGGCATCAATGTGAAGAATGTGCCACTCTACTGCGATAACGAGAGTGCTATCAAGATTGCTCACAACCCAGTTCAACACTCGAAGACAAAGCACATCCAGATTCGTCATCATTTTCTTCGTGATCATGTGTTGAAGGGCGACATCTCCATCAACCACGTGAAGACTGAAGATCAGCTGGCAGATATCTTCACAAAGCCCTTGGATGAGAAGAGATTTAGCAAGTTTCCGTGTGAGCTAAATATCTTGGAATCTTCGAATGTCCTTTGAAAAGGACACACCTCCTAACATTTATGCAAATTTGATGACTTAGATGTGCAACACATGAAGTAACGTCTTTCTTCAATCAATGAACAATTACCCTCTAAGTGTGAAGAAATTAATGAAGAATTTGATTCTCACAACCCTACGACAATTGTACGCGGTGTCTGAAATCATCATTCTTATAAGGTGGATTACACCACCAACCAAAGTTGAAAATCTTCAATTTGAGTTTTTGCAATTTCTTCAATTTTCGAATTCTTCAACTTTGCAGTTCCCTCAGTATTTCCGACTGTTTGTTCTTCATTGGATATATATATATATATATATATATATATGAGTTTTTCATGTCCTCTATAACATTCACTTATCATTAATTCTTCAAGTTGCTTTTTCCTCAGAGTGAATGTGATCGGACCCATTCCCCTTCTATGCTAAACTCAACCCAGTTTGTTCACAAATTCTTCATGTGCATTCTATTTGAAACCCATTCAAAATCTTCACTGTGTCCATGGCAACTGAAGAATTTGCAAACGAAACGTTAAAATTTTCAATTCTAACCTTTTGGCTTTTGCCGCCCAAATCCTTCCACATCCCACGGCAGGATTAATCTATTAACCCATGATCTAAAACGATCTCCACCTCTTAGTACGTGGGTGGCACATGTCGCTAGGAGAGCAAGGGTCAGGGGCACGTCCATCCAATTTCCTCGGACGAGCGGTTTTTCACCTCGGCTATAAATACCCCTCGCCCTCCTCTGAACTCATTTACCCCGCTCAATCTCTCTCCCTCGCTCGAGCTCTCTGACCTAGCACCGCCGCTACTTTCCATCATCGCTGGAGAAGAGCTTCACTGCCTCTACCTCATCACCGTCATACTCGCGCCTGCCACGGAAATCTTCACCTCCGTCGTTGCCGTAGCTGTCTTCTGCCACCAACTTGGTGCGTGGAAGATCTAAACGGACGAACTTCTCCACTTCACCTCTCAGTTAATCGTGTTCTTTGCCAAGGGTAAATAAAATCTATTTTTGCTGCCTTTGTTGATTTTGATGATTTCCACAAAATCTTCAAAAGGTGTTTATTCTTCAACTTCCATATCCTTAAACACCAAAGTTGCTTCTATTCTTGATTTGTTTCCCTAAGATGTGTTTTCCTTCAAGATTCCTCAATGTGTGGATTTTCAATCTATTCAACTCTGCAACCTAAAACAAGAACTCTTAGTGAAATTCCTCAAGACTCCCCTGGTCAAATTCCTCAAACTTGATTTCTTTTAAAACAAAATTCTGAGAACGCATATGACCTCTCCAAATTCTTCGCACCTATACTCTTTTCACGGGTACACATGTCTGCTACTCAATCACTAGGTTCTCATCAACTTAACTCATTTGCAGCATTTCTCGAAGAAAAATTGCATACCTCCTCAGGGGCCTCAAGTGTTGAAAATACTCAAGTGAAGAACATTGCAGATGGTAAGCGTCCTCACAAGGGAGGAAAGAGGCCTGAAACAAACATTGTTTTCGAAATCCTTGATGAAATATATGAAGAATATTTCACTCCCAATGAAGCCAAGCATGGCAAGGAGAACAAAAATCAGCACAAGGTGCGCATTCAGCGGATTGAACACAGATGGGTAAGAGAATGGAGAGAATATCGCTATGTCACTCCGAAGTATATGAAGAAATTCATAGTTAATCCTCCATGCCCAAGACCTCCATTGGCTCCAGGCCATGTTGCTGATCCCTCTAGCATCAGAAGAGGTGAGGAATTTCCCAAGGAGTGGGCCAAGCGCCAAAGAAAATTGGCCAAGGTAGCAAAATAAGTAGTGAAGAAATTCAATGAAGATTCTGCTGCTGCTGTTGCCGAGGCCTCTGCTAGCCAACCCAAGAAGGCTATGCCAAAGAAGTCTGGCGTGAAACCATCTTCCTCAGCTGCAATGCCCTCACGGCCAAGCTCTACAATGCCCACACGGCCAAGCTCTTCAAAGCCCTCACCAAATCCTCAAGCAACATCTTCAAGTGCAGCTCTAGCTCTCTCAACTGAAAAATCCTCAACTGCACCTACAAAGTCCTCATCACCTGTGCATCTTGCCACGTGCCAACAGACAACTGGCATCTCAATTTCTTCAGGAGCCTCTTCTAGTTCCTCAGCTCATCCCCAGTCCTCAACAACTCCAACTTTGCTAAAGAAAAAGGCTGATGCTAGATGCGACACAAGGCCAAGTCCTCACAAGAAGTAGGTTGCCTTTCAAGAACCATCAAGTGACGATGAGGCTGATGATGATGAACTTGCCGAGATCATCAGAGACCGCCAACAAAGGGCCGCTAGTGCCAAAGGCAGTGTTGTGCCACTTTTGCTGGATCCAAAGAAGATCCTCGACTTCATTGATCTATGGCACAAGGATCCCAACACACCTCTGCCTGATTTGAATCTCTCGCCTGGTGAAAGCCATATGCTGACTGCCTTTGTCAATGAAGAAAAATGGAAATTTGATAAGGCCAGGCAAGTGAAAAATCTCAATACAAGAAGGAGTGTTTTCTGAAGAAGCAAGTTGTGAGCATGTCTCCTGAAGAACTTGTGACTCTTCAGACTGAGATCAAAGCACTCAGTGATGAATTTGACGCATACTGACACTACAAAAAAATACACTTCCGTGATGATACATGTTTGTCACAGTAGGTCGCATTTTTTGTCATGCATGTACATCCATGCCGAATTTATGACAAAATCAAGATAGTCATACCTGTGCTGTCGTAGAAGTGTTCCATGACATTACCAAAATTATCATCACGGAAGTGTCCACTTCCATGACGATAAATCGCGCGTCACAGAAGTGCTATCGTCAAGGGTGACCGACACGTGGCATCCACCGTAACGGAACGCCGTTAAGCTATCGGGTCGGGTTTTGGATCCAATAACCCGTTAACAGCCCCGACCAATGGGGACTTTCCACGTGTAAAATCATCATTGGCTGGAGGAAATACGTGTCGGCTCACCGTTGGGACAGATGTCATCCGCTCATTGGATCAAAGTCGCCTATGATACAGCGACATGTGGCACGGCCCAATAGAGGCCCATTCCTGTGAAAAGGCCAGCCCGTTTGACTTGGTCAAAAGGTGGCGGCCCGGCCCACGAAAAGCCTGTTAACGGCATGTTCGCATATAGCCCATTTACAGCTCGCTAACCCAGGATCCGTTACGCCCTATCCGAATTAGGCCCAGTAGCATCATCTGGGCCGTCTAATATGATTCAGCCCATTTTAACTTCCGGCCCATGTGTGGCCCATGACTTCTTTTGGCCCATATGAGGACCTTTGTAACTCTTGGCCTATTAACGGCCCATGGTGAAACTGGCCCGTAATGAACAGTGTATCACTTTATACCCATTAACAGCCTGTTATTCCATTGGGCCGTTTCCAGCCCAAGTTATCTTCCGGCCTTCTCAGGGCCCATTGATTCTTGGGCTCATTTGCAGCATTCGGTTACATACGGCCCGTTACTGTCATTTTCTGCTTGTGGGCCAAATTCAGCCCATCGTTACAGTCGACCCGTTTGTGGACCGTTAATATGTTGGGCCGTTTTCATGTAAAAAAACCCGTTGGGCTATTTTCATAGAGTTATCAAATACGGCCTATTAACGGCCCGTTATGGTCCATGAATAGTACGGCCCATGATTGGCGAAATGATGGTACGCCCTGTAGAAGGCCCATGGATCCTACGGCCCGCATGAGGCCCATGGATAGTATGACCCGTAGAAGGCCCATGGATCGTACGGCCCGTAGAAGGCCCATGGACCCTAAGGCCCGTATAGAAGGCCGATGGATCCTACGGCCCGTATAGAAGGCCAATGGATCCTATGGCCGGACGAAGGCCCATGGATCATACGGCCTGCAGGAGGCCCATGGTTACAACAGTCCGTGTGTTGCCATGATTATTTTGGCCTAGTTACCAAAAATAGGCTATTGTGGCCACTAGAAAAACACAGAAAAAGAACTGTAGTGACTACAAGCAAACAACTAAACAAGACAATAAGGAAATAAATAAGCAAGCAATTAACGCTAGCCTATTACCGCTATTACACAT
This sequence comes from Triticum aestivum, assembly GCF_018294505.1. NCBI lineage: Eukaryota > Viridiplantae > Streptophyta > Magnoliopsida > Poales > Poaceae > Triticum > Triticum aestivum. The sequence continues at coordinate 367,611,388 of NC_057804.1, read as the reverse complement.
ATTACATCCACTGGGCATCAAAGTTCGCCACCAGTGCAAATATAGGGAACAAAGCAGCATATTACATACACTGGCCGTCAAAATTGGCCACCAGTGCAAATAAACGCGGTAGCAAAACAAGAGCATAATTGAAACAACTTCACAAGAGCTCAAGAAACGTTATCCTGGGTACATGCTGGCAATAAGCTTAGCAAGCTGATTAGCTTTGTCTTGTTTGGCGCTAAAATCCTCCAACGCTTGCTGTTGCACAGTATGCATCTGAATGCTCCAGGGACTTCCGCAGTCCTTCCGCTTCTTATCGTAGCACAGCTGATCGATGTCTTTCAGCTTGTTGTTGAGACTCAAGAAACCGAACCGATTCAAACAGTGAGTTTGAATAGCTTGTGCAAGCGGTAGTGGCCAGTAACTCGAACACTAAACCAAGACAGGACTTTGGGGTTGTCTCGCTGTCTTCAAGATAGTCTTACCCAGCTGTTTTATCAGCTTTGTTGGAGACCAACAAGGATGTGTCACTATCCTGAACCTTATCTGCATTACTTCCTTTACCATTGCTTAATAAGGCACTCTTCCCCAATATTCTGTCAGCATTCTAAAAGAAGAAACAAGCAGACACATAACAAGTTTAGCATGTACTAGTATATGAAACTCATTTCGGTGAACCAGTTCAGTAGTAAGGTGGACAGGATTAAAGTACCAAGTCTTCTATTGCCAAGTACTAGTACATAATAAAAGCATCAAACAAACATATATCTATGTCCTATGGTCACTTCATTGTCTTGCCAAATCAAAATAGAGACACGGCTCAAATCATATCAGTTCAAGACAAAGCAGCAGTGAAAGAATACAAAGCGTTGGAAACGACACGACACAACAAGATTTCAGATGGGTACCAAGGGTCTACATGTACAACAAAACTATTGGCTCTGTTGTGATGCTAGTAATGTGCATGATATGAAAGTCAACTGTATACACAATTGAAATTGAAATCAACAGAGCTATTGATAAGAGCAAACCTGTTAAAGAAACAAGCGTGAACATACCTGTTGTGCCATTGGAGTTTCGATTGGATCCTTCAATTTAAAAATAAGTTTGTATGAGTAAATACAGTGATACAAGAGCAAAGCAATCATAGTTAATAAAGGCGCGCCTAAGCGAGCGCTTAAGCGCGCCTAGGCTCTAGGCATTGGCAAAACGCATTGCGCATAACTATGCATAATCTGTGCATTACTGCTCATAAGCATGCGCTTTGGTCAGTAAAGCGCAAGGCGGTGGCAAAACGCACAATTAACGCCTAGCGCTTTTTTGAACTATGATAGCAATGGAATCTTAAATTAGAACAGTTGTTCTTCAGGTTTAGGCACTTGTTCTACATGAACAGAGTACAGTAAGACGCGAGAATATAATTCTTAAAAATAGAAAATGAGCTCATAGACCTTACCACATTCTTGGTTTGGGACCAGTACAGAACAAGGCATTCCCAGTCATCGTCCAGTAAATGTGTCTCAGGAGAACATAAGGGAATTTGATGAGTTTCTTTGTCGGTGAAGTACGTTTTCTTCAGGTAATTCCAATACTGCCACCAAGCATTCTTGAAGGTAGCAGAGGTATTAGCACAGGTTACCTCATCCTGTGTTTCCAAATTGGTCCTTCTCTATAGAGAAAAATGGGAAAATTTGCTGTATTATAACCATCATTGAGGTAGGATGTATGGGATGAAGCAAAGTAATTGCCATGAATAACATTACTTACACATAACTCCTGGACAAACACCTGCAACTGGCATTTTCCTTCATCTTCAGTATAATATTTCCTAGATGGTAAGATACGCACATACGATTTAACAACATCAAATGCGATAGATGCTAAACTGCGACTAGCTGGTTGTGCCTCCTCCACAGGAATATGCGTACTAACTGTTGGAGTTGGGGTTCGCCGTGATAGTACTGGCCCTTTGTGCACTGGAGCTGCCTTACTAACTGCTCTTGTTTGGGAGCTCTATGGTGGAGATGGTGCTGTGTCAACAGGAACTAGGTTACTATCGGCTGGGGTTGGGGTTAGATTGGGTGAAGCTGGTTCTCTGTCCATCGCAGTAGGGGTACAATCTGCGAGAGTTTGCGTTATGTGTGGTAGGGCTGGTTCTTGTGCATGTACAACCGGGGTGCCATCTCCACCAAGAGGTAGCACTATTTTATTTGAAGACCGTGTTTTTATTCCGCTAGATACTAGCATCACCCGCTCCAATTCAAATGGATAATAAACAGGAAACATAGTTGAATGTACACACATTGTATGAGCGACAGATGCAATAGATAGTGTGGAAAAAAGAGGGCATGAAATAGTTGACATGTATATTGTTTAACTAAAAGGGATAGCATGACATAATTTCACATATATGATGTCTATCTAAACTGGATAGCATAGCATAACATAATTCAAAGATATGATGAATAACTAAACATGTTCGCATGACATAATTCACCTACATGTTATCTAAGTAATCAGGATCACATCATTTAATTCACATATGTGATTTATATGCTAAACAGAGGGCATTCGGTATGATGTCTGAACAAAGAACATGGTGTTGAATATTGTGTATATGATGTCTAAACTATGCAATGCAAGACACCGTATGCATGATATGAGCAGTATAACCGTGCCAAGTTAGAGCATACACCTCAGTGGGGGAATAGGACTGGTCATCTGTCTCTGAATCCATCTCCGAGGAGCTATCGGGACCCAACAAGAGATCTGCTTTGACAGGTAGCACTGTCTGCTCTGAAGGCCTTGTTTTCACTCCAGATTTTTCCATCTCCCACCCAAATGGCTGATTCACAGGAAGAGTAGTTTAATGTACAAACATTGTCGACAAATGGAAATGTAATGAAGGAAAGGATGGGCAAGATATCATTCAAATATATGATGCCTGGTTAAACAGGATGGCATTGCACATTTCACATATATTATGGCTGGCTAAAAGACATGAGACTGCATAATTTCCATATATGATATAGAAACTAAACATGTGGCATTACAGAACATGTCTAAACTAAGCAGATGACATATATGATGTCAAAAGTAGGCACTGCAAGGCAACATATGCATGATATGACTAACATCATCATGCCAAGGTAGAGCAAACACCTTGGGGGGTAAATAGGAGTGGTCAGCAGCGTCTGAATCCGCCTCAGAACAGATATCTTCCTCTGGATTACAATCTGGAGAGGGGTGGGGAGGGTTTGCCATTGAACCCAGCATGGAGCGATATCTGCATGACATTGTATTGCCGCAAAACTCTTCTCTTTTTCTCTACATGTTCAGCATGACTGTGTACAATATCTGACATGCATACAAAAAAAATATGGTGAGATTATGTAAGGAGAGCATGCAGAAATTTAGAGTGATGGTAACAACCAGTGGATTGACATTTTTCCGTTGAACCAAAATAGCCCTAATGGATCGACGTGAATGTATAGTAATAAGTGATGCAACAAGTGTACAACCTCTTTGCCGTAGCCGTATTGACCTCGGCATCATTGGGTTGGTCGCTGAAGCAGTTGAGGCAGAGGTGGCTGTCGAAGGTGTGGAGGAAGATCTGAGGAATCTGTAGACGGCGTCCAAGGCACTGCTCTGTTGTGATGGATCGTTCTGTCGTTGGAGCAGCTCCGGTGAGCCGTAAGACGTCAAGGCTGAAGCAGCACAAGACAGACATCGTCAATCTCAAGTTGGATTCTAATAGCATCTCCAATAGATGATGTAAAATGGATGTAAAATTAACATCACCAAAAACCACCTGACTACAACAGATGAGGTAAAAATTGTTGACTCTGAACTTAACAGTCGAAACTAAAATTTACTGTGGAATCTGAATGCTACTGTCGAAACTGAATGCAATGGTAGTAGAGAGGCACTTGACATGTAGTTTAGGGAGGGCCTGCAGTTCATCTTCAACCTACACCCCCCTGAGCCGCCAACCACCACCGGCCGAACTGCCGGCCCCAGCGCCGCGTCGCCGCCCCGAAACAACTCGCCACCGCCGCCCCGGCCAGCCCTCTAGGCCCCCCGCCCCCACCCTGAACCCTAAGATAGATAGTGGGGTACCTCTCCAGCGAGCCCCCATCCCCGCTGCGGGTGGTTCTTCCTTA
>NC_057804.1:367463680-367607071 GCF_018294505.1 Triticum aestivum | reverse complement strand
TCAGTCGACTAAAGTGTGGCTTAATCAGAGCAGAGCAGCAGCACGACCGAGGGGGAGAGCAGCAGCAGTTGCTGGGCGAGTGAGCGATCGAGCGAGAGCCGGAGCAGTAGTAGCAGTAGCGCGAGCGAGCGAGCGAGAGCCGGAGCAGCAGCAGCAGATCTGGCTGGTATGGATGCCATCGCCGAAGGGGCCTCGCACTAGGGGAGAGTCGCCGTGGAGATGTCGCCCGCGGAGCCGGCTTCAAGGTAGCCGCTCCATGGGGGTGCGGGATGGAGCACCGTCGGCGCCGGGAGGTCGAGTTAAGGAGAAGGTGTGATGCGATGAGTGTACAAGCTCTTTGGTGGCGCCGAGTAGGCCTCGGCTTTGTCCGAGGAGTTGGTGAGGATGTTGCGGTTCCGGTGGAGTAGGTTAAGGCGGCGCTGTGGGGATGGAGCAGCCGCGATAGACGAGGCGATCATCGGAGCGGCTCCTTGGAGGTGGAGGACAGGGCGGCTAAACCGGCGGGACGGTGAGATGGACGACGGATCATCATCCGAGGAGGTGGACGAGGGGCGTCGAGCTGTTGCGGTGGACGACGTCGTCAGGGAAGAGGCTCCGGCTGGGCAGCGGTGACGTGGAGGACGGAGGAGGGTGGGGTTTCGCGGCTAGAGCGGAGAGGTTATGGCGGCCTGGGATTTCGAATGGCGAAAAGGGGGCGATGGGAGGGGGTGAAGCATGACTTAGGGACGCGCTTGTCCAAAATGTAGGGTGTGTTACAAAAGTACCCCCCACCGATTTGAACTAGCGGCCCTTTCGGCTCAGAGTTAGAAGGGGGATTTCGTGTGTCGGGATTTGGCAACTGGAGGGAGTTTTTGCGTGTGTTGTAATTTCGGGATAGCAAGGCACGGGTTGTGAAGGCGCCAGTTTTGGGAGCATGATATCTGAATTTCGGGATATAACAAGACGCGGGTTGAATTTTAGGGACAAGCCTAACGTGTAGTAATATTGTACTTGTACGTACCAAATCAATTTCCACTTCCCTCAACCAAAAAGAAAACGAAAAAAATAAAACTATTCACACCACACAAAGAGAGAGTCTTGCCCCGTTTTACTATACAAATGCTATTCAAAGCTACTCCCTCCTTCCATCTATATAGGGCCTAATGCATTTTTCGATGCTAACTTTGACCAAATATTAGAGCAATGATATATGACATGTAACTTACACAAAGCACACCGTTAAATTCGTCTGTGAAAGTTTCTTTCAATGATATAATTTTCACATTGTGCATGTCATGTACTATTAATCTTGTCAATAGTCAAAGGCGGTCTTAAAAATCTCATTACGCCCTATATAGATGGAAGGAGGGAGTATGAATCCATGTTATCTCTGATTAATATTTTTCGCTTGTTGTATAATGCATGTAACCTACTCATACCAACATTTTAGTGCATTCCAAATGTCTATACTACCACTGCAATTCGAACTAAATTTGAATTTGTTTCTCTATTTCAATAAGAATCTACAATCATGATTGTTGCCAACTTCAACCATCATAGTTTCCTTGCTATCCGCCAGATATAAATCGGACGGCCTATAATGCAGGATGGCAGGCACACCATCATCAACAACTCCATTTTTTATAAGAGTAGAGATAAAATATATTAAATGTAGTATAACATGTTCATAAACACACCATGTGTATCACCGTTATATATATTCACACATGCGTTGGTTTTAAACACTATGATAAATTCTTCAAATATCCGAATTCGCTTTTTATAATGAAGTATATATGATCTCTATTCGTCTTTTACACCCACACAACCCTCTTATCTTTGTAGCTAGCGCTAACTTTCTCTTATGCATGCACACGCCCGCATCTCTCTCACCCTCCCTCAGCATTCTCTAGCTCCATTGCGCAAATTCGTATTTTCACTTTAGGGTGTTCACCCATGGTGTGTGTAGGCCCCCCAGCTCCTTCTTTACGTCACTCATCGATCGATATGCCTCTCTAGCCAGGTGTGCCTAGCACAAACACAAGCTTCACCTCTTCTCTTGTCACCATCCATGCCTCACTCCCACCACTCTTTTCATCATTCTCGTACTCGCACACTCCTCCCCCTCGATATAGTATGCCTCTTGTACCACCTCCTACATGCATCCCTCTCTCTCTATCCTTCTCCTCGTGCCTCATTTGCTTCTAACACACACATGCATGTATACCGATCGATCTCCCAACATATACCTAGATCGACTTTAACTCCCCCTCATCAATCGACATACCTCACAAGTCATGTCTCCAATTTCTCTAAAAAAGGGTGATTGATCATCCTATCTAGTTACGTCTGCTTACCACAGCCACATAGTCCCCCCTCATCATTCGTGCATGCCTCCTGACCCGTCTCTCACACGCACGTGCGCAGACAACAAGCAGCCATCTCCTCTCTTATTGATATTGCGGGCGTGCCCTCCGTTTGCCTAGCAAGCCTATCCCACCATTTGTTAGAAGCAACTCCACTACCACCCCTCCAACACTCTATCTTTGTCTCTCTCCCAACCTTATTCCTCTCCTGCACATATGCATGGATGCCGATCGATCTCCCTTAATACATGAGGCAGATCGATCTCCTTAATACATGAGGTAGGCCTCTCTCCTCCTCCACACATATACCAGCCATTGTACCTCTATAGTTAATTGGGCCTCCCTCTTCCCCCGCCACACACCGATAGTCGAGCGCTGCAGGTAGGTATCCATGGACAAACTGCACATGTCCCCTCTCACGTTCCAGTAGGCCAGCCACTCTATATCTTTGACATGGACACACACAAATTCGATGGCACTCTTTATCGATCGTGCGCGCACACACACACACACACATCATCCCTCTCTTCGATTCTATGGACACCTCAAGCCGATGATACCTCCACTCTCTTCTCGTGGATCACCCCCTCTATATATATGTTATATCCAGGACTCTATTTCACACACATTGCATATGTTACATTTTTTGATTGACCCCCCCCAAAAAAAACTCTCAAGAACCCACACACTATATCTCTCTAGATTTGTATCTCTCTCACACAACCCCACGTAGGTGGTGTACGTATACAAGAAGAGAATAGGTGCACCGTGCATGTACTCACGCTTCGTGCCCAACCACACCCGCGTGGGTACACGGTGGAGCTTATTTCTTTAAGAAATGGCAGCCCACGTGCTAATTTGAACGCATGTAGCGGTTATTTACCTAGGGAGGTCGTGTACCACGCGTGCACGAAACAAAGTTCGACTTGACGCATTGCCGCGTTAATTTTAAATAAAGTTATAGCGCTCAATGGCACGTACACAGAACATAAAACAATTTTTATGGAGAAAAAGGTAGTCCGCTCACTATATACAATGGAGCCTTGTGTGCCTGGTTTGTCGCTCTTCAGAGTATCTCACACAAGGCTGCGGTGGCCTCTCTCTCTCTCTCCGTTGGTCACTGATCCGGCCGCATCCCATCCGCCAGGGGAATGGGAGTGCGGTGGCCTCTCTCTCTCTCACCGTTGGTCACTGATCCGGCCGCATCCCGTCCGCCGGGGGAAAGGGAGGAAGTGCATCATTTCTCCATTCGACAGCGCCGAGCCAGCACGTCCCGATCTGCGATACACGCCGTTTTCTCTGACCAAGCTCCAGCGCGGCAGGTCCTACGCCACCTGCTCGCAGATTCCGCCTGTCGCCGCTCACCTAGTTACATCCCGACGACCTCGAGGTATCCCCTCCGGCCTTGCTTCACTGCCCGTCTTCCCACGTCGCTGCATGTGGATCTTCCATAGTTCTTTGCCCAAAACGTAGCTCGTCCGGCGTTCTTTCCATATTGCATTCTCGTTCTCACACCGTTTTAGACAAACACAACCGTGTTGTTATCTTCCCTTAGGGCAAGGAATATGCTTCTTTTTTGTCATCACATGTGTCATCAACTGTTATTGGCCAGTAATTGTTTCATTTCTACCTCTTTTTTGCAAACAGGGCTATCCATTTCACCTCATTGCTATTGCGACCTTTTGGTGAACTGCACAAATCACTTTTTTCTTAAGAGTGTTTTGTGCAGTTGTACTAAAATGTCACACAGGGAACGTCTCTACATTTTAGTGTGACTGCACAAAGGGAGATTGGTTTTGCTCTATCCTCCTCATCCAACTCCGAGCCTAATCTTCTCCAACTAGTTAGTCTTAAGAGAGACTGCAAAGGTGACCGGCTTCTATTTGTGTGTTTATTATTTCATCAGCAGTCCTCTATTATCGTAATCACACTTAATATCTTTGGAACAGGGACGCTCAGCTCTATTTTAGTGGAACTGCACAAAATGATCGGAATGTTGCATGCTCCAGACAGCTACTTTTTTCCCCAACATGCCTTGTTGATTTAGACAGAGCTGGGGGGACGTTGCTTCCAATGAAAGCATGATCAATTTTAATTTAACACCTTCTCACAACTCTGTCTTCAGTTGTGATGTAATTATTAGCTCTGATCTGCTAATAATTGACATGCATTAGCAAGGAAGTTAGTTTTTTATTGTTTCCGAAAGAGCATCGATGGCAAGACACGCGAAACAAAAGCTGAAAGCTCACACCATTGTAAAATTTTATGTCGCTGGAAAATTATTTGTATAGTACGTCAATTATGTAAATAAATGATGGAAGCTTGATAGCATTGCCAGAAGCCTCTTCATCATCCGGGTCCATGTGCCATGCACAAAATTATACTCCTTCGTTCCTAAATATTTATCTTTTTACAAATTTCAAACTGGCATATTTTAGAGTGTAGATTCACACATTTTGCTTCATATGTGTACTCCCTCCGTTCCTAAATATTCTATTCGTCTTTCTAGAGATTCCAACAAGTGACTACATATGGAGCAAAATGAACTCTAAAATATGTATATATACATCTGTATGTGCCAGTCCATTTGAAATCTCTAAAAAGACAAATATTTGAGTAGTCACTCGTTGAAATCCCTAGAAAGACAAATACTCCGGAGTATATTTAAGAACCGAGGGTGTAGTGCACAACCGCATGGGAGACTCAGCCTTGTCGTTACGCCGCATTAATAGTGAGTAATGAGCAGTCAAATCATAAGCCCCACCATACCTACTGTAAGTTGCTCTGAAGAAGCAACCATCAATACGCTCTTCTTTGAATCTGCTCATACTACTCTATCCGTCACTGTTTATACATCACGCTTCAGAAAAAGAAAACAAAAATATGTGGGACCAAGGCGACTAGCAATCGGCCTGAAAATAGCATTGGTAGTTATAGCATGGCGTCTATTACTAGAGGGAATAATGCGTACACACATGCATGCAGTGCTTCCACCCCGGGTACACACATGCATGTACTTACTCCACTTCGTAGTAGTACAGAGTACATGGAGAGAAAATTGTGGACTTGATTGCGGTTACCACGCCCTAATTAATTGAGCATTAAACCAAACGCGTCTAATGTCTTTTTGGTGGTGGAAATGCATTGAAAGAAATGCATCATAATGAAGCGCGCCCGGTAAACTGTGACGGAGGGAGGAGTAGTATGAAGCTGCAAAACCAAGTACGCGTATGGCCAGTCAGTCAACACACCTCCTCTTGGCATATCACCGACATGTGGGACATGAGTGTGAGCAAACTGGTCTCAATTGACGGCAAAGATCCAACCAGTCGTTCCTTTAGATAGACGAGGAGCGAGAACACACAGACGGGCTCGCATGGAGGCCAATATATATTCTAGCATGGTTGGTTGATTGATATAATTCCTTACATGTTTGGTTGCCGTTTTCCGCCCTTCTCCGGAATAAACGTGTACTTTATCAGAGATAAAAAAATAAGGGTACAGATGCTCCACCATGCGGTTCTAGTAGTAGTACTACTCGTACTACTGCGCTTGGCTCTTCGCCTCTTTGTGAAGTCGAACAATGATGGTACTCCGCATGTTGTGTACTACAGTGTATGCCTCTGACAATCTGACACCGAATGGACTGATGCATGTCCACCGAGGGTGGGTTGCATTAGGCCCCTCCCAATGCTCCACCTTGTACATGTGCTAAGGCTGCCATGTAGGCAGAAAATCCGATGTGGCAAGGTAATTAAGAGGAGAGAGATGAGTGTGGTGACCCCAGGAAGAAACAATGCCAAGCGCAAGAACCTAAGCAAACCACTTAAATTGGAAGGATCCCACCAATGCATGAAGAACTTTAGTTGCAAAATCATTAAATGAAGGATGCTTAGCACCAACAAGTTAAGCACCTATGCATTGGGGGCTTTAGTTGATAAAGTTTTAAATGTGCTTAGCACCTCATGTAAGCACCAATGCATTGGATCTAGCCTTAGTCAAAAGGCGTAAGCGAGCTTCACCTTGTCCTGCAAGCTTCTCCTTGTTCTGCGAGTTGACGAGACACACCAAAAAGTAGTGCTAGTCCATACTCCCTCCTTTTCGGTTAATATGGCTTGATCTTTTTTGCGGCTAAATGAGAGAGCTTTATTCATATATAAGCATTCTTAGGACGATCAGCCAAGACACTGGTCACTAGGAAGCGAGGTACCCCGCAAAAAAAGAAGTAGGAAGCGAGGTGTTTCATCAAGCCAGCTCTTGGCCACATTGAAAGTGCAGCAAGCACGGTTCACACGAAGATGCGCCACAAGGTTTGCTGACCTGTTTACATGATGAATAACAAAAAAAGAGGAAATATTACCGAGCGTTACTATTTGTAACAGGATATGAGCCAGTATTAAGCGAGAATTGTGGCGAGTGTTCCATGCAATCAAATTCCATTATCACATGCGAGAACCCTTGAAGAGAACCAAATGTGTCGAAGATTGCTTTATCACATTTTAAAATTATAATAAGAGTGCAGACGCTCCTCCATCCGGTTCCTAGTACTAGTATAGTACGTACCTTTATAGACTATAGTAGTAGTACTAGTACTAGTAAACTTTGCGCTTGGCTGTTCGCCTATTCGGGAAGTCGAACAATAGTAGCACTAGTAGTATAGTGTATGCTTCTGGCAATCTGACACCGGATTAACTGTTGCACGTCCACCGCCTAAGCGAGGGAGAGCTTGCATTAGTCAAAAGTTTCTCCTTGTCCTGCGAGCCACCGCGCGCAAGCTTCTCCCGTCCTGCAACCTTCTCCTCGTTCGGCAAGTTGACGGGACATAGCAAAGGCCCTATTTGGATCCATGGGTTAGAGTTAGTTTGGGTTAGTTTGAACTCAACTAACCCAAAAGTATCCAAACAGGAGGATTAGTTTGGGTTAGAAGCATCTAACCATCCAAAAAATCTAACCCACCCAAGAGGTGCTTATTTGGGTTAGTTCTTCTCTGGAGCACTAAAAAACACATTTTTCTCTCGCTCTCGCCGCAACAAATCCCTCGCCACTTCCTCGAAGCTTCTCATCCTCTTCCTTCCTCCCTCTCGCAACGCCCGTGAAGGCGCCTCGCCGTATCCGCGCTCCATCTAACCCTATCATCTAAACACCTCTTTGGCTAGAGTTAGTTCACGGTTAGTTCAGGGTTAGAATCTAACTCTAACCTCTAACTGAGTTAGAGTATCCACACAAGGCCAAAGTAATGCTAGTCCATACTGCCTCCTCTCCGGTTAATATGGCTTAATTTCAAACGAGATAAATACATTGTCTGTCACTGTATATTTGTAAAAATACAGTCAGTGGACTTCATAATACGCTCATTGCACTCAATATATATATTTTCCGGTGTTTATACGGTCACTAGCTCAACCTGATTGAGTATGTGTGTGCATGTACGTATAGGTAGAGCACTTAGCGTGACCGTGTGTGTTCCGTCGTGTGCTCGGAAATGCATACATTAGGGCGTCGCGCGCGTTTTTGCATCCATGTGTATGTGTGACTATTGCATACACGTAGGGGGAGTACGTGTAGGGGGCACTAAGGAGCAGTCAAATCACACAGCAAGTTAGTCAGAAGAAGCAACCATCATTTCACTCTTGAATGACACATAAGCAATATCAAATGGTTGATATGGAGAGAAAAAGAAAACCACTATATACACTAGCAGGAGCCTAAGCTACAAGCCTGCTTGCTAAGGTTTCTCTCTTCACAAGCATAGAACGACGGGCCTGATCCCACAGCTAGGGGAAGGGAACAATGTTCTGCGAAGACGCGGTCGACATCGGCGAGGGAGAAAACCCACAGTCGGTGCATCCCAATCAGGGGTCACCGCGGTATGGGCTGATGTCGCGTCCCAACCGCCCTTCTAGCTACAGCCCGACGTCCCAGGTAGTCCATCTTCCTTTTGGAGCCGGCTTGCTCCACTGCCGTAGCTCTATCTCCATGTCGATCTTTCTCTACTTCTACCGGCTTTTACTTGTGATGAGTTTAAGTCTCCTGAACTAGTGTCAGTACTATTATTCTAATCACACTTCTTCAATATCTTTGCCATCAGGGATGCTCGGGTCGATTTTAGTGGAACTGCACAAAAGCATCGTATGATCCGAGGGTGTCAGCCGTCTTTCCTTCGACAGGTTCTACCTGGCCAGGGAATTAAATCATGTTTAGTGTTTAAGGTTTAAGTCGTAGTGACCCCATCCGTAGTTTTTCTTTCGTACACGCTCTCACAACCTTTTTCTTTAGTTGTGAAGTAATAATTGGCTATGATCTGTGAATCATTGAGATGCATCAGCATGCATGTTAGTTTTCCTTTGTATTTGATGGAATGTTGTAAAGGGGCAACCTTGGAATAGGAATGAAAATGGAGTGGAAAGTTTCCGTTTTTCCGGAGAAAAAATGGAAACGGAGAGAAACCAATGTTTCGTTTCGTTGGATCGCGCCATCGAGCAAAATGAACATCTAAATCACGTCTGTCGTGTTCGTGTCTCACCCTCCTCCACGGCTCGACCCCACACGGTCGCTCGGCATGCCACTCACCACAAACCGAGTATACGATAACTTTCCCGCCTGCTTGTCGGTGGATCGCGCCACGGAGTACTAGCACTACTGGAAGAGATTGATGAGTTGGGGGAGGATAGCTAGCTGTAGCACGGACTCCCAGGAACTTTTTACATGCATGTTGTAGCCGGCTATTGCGACCGTTGAACGCGGAGCAGCCGCGTGCACCCGGAAGCGGCACGGGCGACGCTCTCTCGGCCGGCGCGCCGCTTCAATGCCAGCACCAGTGAGAGGTCGCGTCCGCCCTGGCCGGGCATGAATGCAGCACTGACCGTTTCGGGTGGGAAGCACGCGCGGGTGATGAAGAGGGTTCGGGTTGGTCAGGACCGGCCGTGGCAGCGGTCCGGACATGCGCAAACAAGAGATGTTGTACGTTAATATTGCTGCGTATATAATTAACAACGTAAATAATGTGCCAGTTGGACAAATATGATTGGAGATGGAGATGGAAATGGAATTTTACGTAAACACGGATATGCATGTCTATGTCTATGTGTGTGTGCGCGACGACTCTCGCGACCTGGAAGCGGGGGCGTGTTTTTGATCAAGTTTTCTTTCTTGGTACGCTAGAAAATCAGTTTGTCTAATTCACATCTAGATGTTATTTAAGGATATCACATCTAAGCTCCCACAAGTATATAATGTAGCAACAAGAAACAAAAAAAACTAGGACAAAAAAAAATAGACCACAAACAGAGTGGACGTCAACTTAGATGTGACATAACTATGTCACATCTAGATGTGTCCTAGACAGACCCTTAAGAAAATTTCCGCCAGTTTTCGTTTCTTTTTTCCAGGAACGCGTGTATTCTATTTAAAACCACTGCTATGGGGAGATTTTTTACTCCATTATAGCCTCTTTTTTGATAGAGTTTCTCGTGTCTCGCTCTCTCACCCTCTCCACATCAAAACAAGATGACAGTGTCCACTCTATCTCTCTCCTCACCGGTGGTCACAGATCCGGCCGAATCCCGGCCGCTCTGGAAGGTGAGGAGGTGCAGCATTGACATTGTCGCCGTCGGCGATGGAGGAAGACGATGCGCACCGTCCTCTCGGAGCCGGCACTGGCGCGGGCGAAGATCCTCCGCGCCCTTGTTCGCTACCGTCGTGTGGGCAGATCCCGGCCGCCCGCCTAAACGACATCTCGGCCACCCGAGGTATAACTTCTTGTACTGGTCCAGCTCCCCAGGTCGCTGCGTGCGGGTTTTCTTCTATGCAACTACCCCCAGTTCCCCATGCATAGTAGGTAGGGTTCGTCGGCTGGTCCAACATCACCTACTAGTACTATTATAGAGGGAATGCCACTCGAAAAGTTGTCCTGATTTATGCCTCGGTGGCGGTATACATGTTGTTTCAATAAAAAGTACATGGTGGTTGTGCGGTCATTGTCCATATGGTGGTAGTACTATCACTGGTTAAATGAAGAAATGCTTTTTTTCTCAGGTATCCTGGTTTAGTTCCCATCAAGATATAATTATGATGCTTCTGTTTGTTGGTGTACTTTTCATTAATTCTTATTGACAATTGAGATGTCGTTACTAACCATTTTTATATTTTTGGAAATAGCGATGCGTGTCTCCATACCCGGGCATGTCTTCCTCAATTTTAGTGGAACTGCACAAAATTGGATGGCCATTGTTGTTCCGCCTCACTGTCCTCTGCCACGTGGTTCTTCCTTCCTCGAGCTTGATTACTGAGAAGAAACAGACCACAGTGAGGATTTGTCGAACTTCATAGGTGCCTCACCCAAACTTGATGCCAAATGGATGATGCATCACCACGATGACCTATCGATGCTCATGGTTGCGCCTCATGGTTGTGTCGGCTGGTGAAGCTGATCGATTTTCAATGAAAAACAAGCTTTCTTCCATCAGTGCTCTTTGCTTGTCACGCACAAAGATGATATCCTTCATCAGTTCACCTTGGTTGCATTGGAGACACGGTCGTCTTTCACGTTGGTGCAATTTTATCACACAATTGGCTATGAAATCAAATGTTTCCTCGAAGAAGGATCGACGTTGGTACTAAGAGCATAAGTTTTGTATTGATTTCTAAGCCTTCTCACAAGTTTGTCTCCAGCTCCCCTGTAATTTTATTTGTCCAGCTATTAACTTTGATTTAAAAAATGGTGTGGACTAAAAACCCGGATGGACGTAGTAGCCCTCCATTTTTATTTAATCCGCATATTAGATTTGACTGAAGTCAAACTTTGTAATAATCTCAAACCTTTCCGATAATTGAAATTAAAATTCTTTATTTGTACACACTCTCACACGTTTCCGATAATTTGGTGCATGAGTGGTTGTTCACTTAGGGCATGTACAATGGTTGAGAAGGTAGTCTTATCTTAAGTCTTGCATGTAATTTAGATATGACAAAAAAGAGAGTCTACAATGGGTTATCTTTTAGCCTTATCTTCAATAACTAGTCATTCCTAAAAATGTGGTGAGACATATTGTGTTAAGAGATCATCTCTTGTCTTCTCTTAAATAAGAGAAGACACACCTTTTCTTATGAGTTCTCTCTCCTCCACCTCATTATTTATCCTACGTGTCACTTCTAAGATAGCACCATTGTACATGCCCTTAAGGGAGGGTAGTGTACCACACGTGAAGGACAGGAAGTGCGACCAGGACGCGTGGGCGTGGATCGTTAGTTCATCGGAAGTAGTACTAGTTTTCTTCACTGTACATTAAATAAAGAGTTTCATTTCGTAACTTACACAATTTAAAATGATTGTTATGGAGAGAATAAGAAAACCACTCCAGTGGATATTAGTCGTATACACGAGAGTACTATATGGACGCAGCTTCATTGACTTAGTGCACCTGCCTTTGGGTTTATGATAGGTGGGCCCACAATGTGGCTGGCTCACCTGTCATACAGCCAAAAGCAGATGCAGTGAAGGCACCGGAGCTCAGTCCGTACTACATTAGTATATATATAAGTGGGAGCCTCAGTGCTTGTTCGCTAGGGTTTGCACTCTCCACACGCTCGCCGCACTACATATATGATACACGCTGGAGGCTCAGTGTTCATTTGCTAGGGTTTGCTATATTCACAGTCTCTCACCCTCTCTTCACCAGATCTAAACAAGACTGTGTTGGCCTCTTGTCTCTCTTTCCCCCCTCACAGCTGGTGAAGGAGGCGTCTGTATCCCGTCGCACCGGGAAGGGGAGGACGTGCATCGTTCACTCTATCGCCTTCGGCGAGGGAGGCAATCCACTGCCGGCTGCGCTGTTCTCTTTCACGCAGCGCCTGTGCGGGAGGGCCAGCAACCCCTTCTTCCTCGCTGTTGTACGTAGTGTGGGCAGCTCCGGCCTCCCGCTGCACGCCTTGCCACATCCCGACGACCCTAAGGTATAAGTTTCTTTGAAACCGTCGTTGCTCTAGCTGCATGTGGATCTTTTTTGATCTGTAGTCGAATCTAGGTCTTGGTTCAAAGAGGAAAGAAGGGTGCGATTGGGTGGAGCATCAATCTAGGACGTGGTTCAATGAGGAAAGGAGGGAGGAAAAGTAGTATAGACTGGCTATCCAGCCGCTTTGTTGGTCGAAAAGGGAAAAGGGGGGTAACCCAATACACACATCTGTAAGGAACCGATCTCTTTGTTGAAAAGGGAAAGAAACTGGGGGGGTCGGGTAGTTTGTGCAGGACTAGATTTTCTGCCCTCACATAGGAATTTTTTTAAAGAGAACAAATATGGGACCAACATAGATATGCTGCTTGGCTACATACTCTGCATCACCCATTTATACGTGTGGATGCACATGGTGCTAGCATGTCCCATACAGCTATTTTGCTGCTGTTAATCTAAGAATGCCACCGGAAAATTGAAGCAATGCCACTGTTAAAAGTAAATTACATTTTTTAACGAATGTTGGTTCAAGAGAATGTCTCTGTTAATATGAATCAATGCAACCGTTTTAGAAATGCTACTATCCTACTTTGTTTTCCATCCAAGATAAGTTAGATGCTTCTTTCTGTCACTCTTTGTTTCATCCTCCTTTATCGGCAAGTAATTGTTTTCTTGTTTGCCTCTATTAAAAAAGGGGTATCGATTCAACTTGTTACTATTGTGACATTTTGCTTTGCTACTCAAAACACTTATGTTTTAAGAGTGTTTTGTGCAGTTCAACTTGAATGTCACACCGGTGACTTTGCTTAATTTTGGTGGAACTGCACAAAAGGAGATCGAGATTTGTTTCCAGTCTTCATGGTGAGTTGTTTCAAATCTTGGTCTCAACCACATGATGTGCAGTGTGCTTAGAGATGTTGTGCTACTTGTTTTGGTACTGTTCTAAATAAATGTTGAATTGAAACTATTGTATTGTTGTCTTTTCCCATTAAGTAGTGAACAAAAATGGGACCAACCCAGACATGATGCTTGTTGCTTTGTTACAACAAATTCAGCATCACCCCCTTTATAAGCCACTAATTGATGCCACTCTCAGAATTAACTACTGAATCTTATTTCAAAATTGCAACACTTGTTAGGGATTGGCGGGATTACCATTATTGTGGCCGCATGTTTCATCCTCCTTTATTAGCCAGTAATTGATTCATTTTTTGCCTCTGTTTAAACAGGGATATCTATTCAACTTGTTGCTATTGCGACATTTTGCTTCGCTACGTGAAACACTTTGCTTGATTTCAGTGCAACTGCACAAAACGAGATTGGATTTCCTATTCGTGTTGGCAGATTCATATTTTATCCTGGTGTTCTCATGAAAGGTCAGTACATGCCTTCATCCACATGATTGTGCAATGTGCTTTGAGATGTTGTGCTACTTGTATTGGTACTGTTTTAAATAAATGTTGAATTGAAGCTATTGTATTGCTGTCTTTTCCCATTAAGTAGTGAACAAAAATGGAACCAACCCAGTCATGATGCTTGTTGCTTTGTTACAAAAAACTCTGCATCACCCCCTTTATAAGTAGATGGAAGCACATATTGTTGTTGCACCCACTCTCCCCTGGAACTGTTTATGCTTTTCGTTAATCTAATGCCGCTGGTAAATTTAAGCAATGCCACTCTCAAAATTAATTAACTATTGAATCTTAGTTCAAAATTGCAACACTTGTTAGGAATGGTTCTATCCTGCTTTGTAGTTCTTTCTACATGTTTAACCAAGGTATTGTTAAGATAATGTCTCTGTTAAAATGAATCAGTTGCATTGTTTTAGGAATAGTACTTTTCTGCTTTGTCGTTCTTTATACATGTTGAAACAAGGCATTGTTAAGATAATGTCTCGGTCAATATGAATGAATCACACTAATGGAGAATTTCTACTCTCCTGCTTTGTTTCCCATTAAGACAAGTCATCAACCGTTATTTCTCAATAATTGTTTCCCTTATACCTTTTGTTGCTTACAGGGATATCAAAATTAAAGCTCGGTTTTATTCCGACTTTGATTTTAGTTGAACTGCACAAAAGGAGCCAATGTGTCCAAGGCAAACTGCTGCGTTACTGGGTCTAGTTGGTCATTCCACTTTGCAGAAAGAAGCAGTCACTGTTTGCGCTACATTACAGAAGGAATGATCGAGAAGCTTTACAGAGTATTATTAGACACCGGTGACATGACTAGTCTGTAGAGACCATTGGCAATTTAACAACACTTGGAGTGCCCTGGGCAAAAAGTGCCCAAACAAGTACAATGAGCTACGACAGGACTCCACGATCATAGGCATTACATATTTTGAATGGGAAAAGCTTGTCAAAGTTTAATCATTGATGTTAGCAAGAAGATGTTAGTTTAATATATTGGAATTGGAAAACCTTGTCAAAATTTGCTCATTGATGTTAGCCAGAAGCCATGCATTTGATATTTTTGAGTGGGACGCCCTTGCTGTGAGCAGCATCGAGTGTTTTTTCCTATTCCTGTGTTCAGTTTAGAAGTAAATAGTTACTCTGCTGAGATATTCCTGTGTTAAGAGTTTGTTCTAAATATTGTCTATGTAATGCCACGCCTTGTGTTTGATTGCAAAGTTGAGCTTGGAATGTTGTGGCATGCGGCATCACGAGCTGTTCACCGTGCCTCCTGAGAATAATGCTTCGTATTGTTTTGCATGTCAATCTGATGCAAGTGATTTGCTTGTTAAGAAGATCATCCTCTTCTGTTGTTTCCGTGCGTAAGAATTTCATCGTCTGATGTTTCATTCATAGCATATACGACATGTCGGGTAGGTTAGACGTGAAACCATATGATCTTCCGACCAACTCATGATTAGGCCGTGATTGGATCGTCGTTTTCCAACCAAAACCGCTTGTAAAACTGACGCTTGTAAATTAAAGCAGATGGTCTCGGGCAAAGGCGCTTGGTTGGTCGATTTCGACTAGTAAAATATCGGAAGTACTTCACACACGATAAAAATGCTGAACGACACTCGGACGATTGCTAATCCAGCCGTTAGCTGCTGTTTCAGCCTTGCCCATGGATGGCATGATACGCACGTCGTGCATGTATCGTCTGGTAATGTCATCCATAGAGCAGTGCTCGTAAAATATACACTGGTCTCTCAAATTACATGCGTAACCTGCCGGTTTTACTTACAGACCTCGGGCCCTCAGTTTCATTACGCCTGTATTTTACGCATTGTTTCCAATGTCGAGTAAATTACACTTGTATGTTAATACAGCTTTGAAATAAACCAGAGTTCCCAAGCGCGGCCTTACCGTTTCATGCCGTCTCAGTTTCTCGAAGGTGCTCATAGGTGTCCGATGATCCTGGCTTCCTGAATGAGCAGTGGGCGCTGTATCAGACCTCCATAGGGCCTGCGAGGCCCTCTCCGTTGTCCTTCGAGTTGTTGCGCTCGCCGTGGCGCCGAGCATTGTTAACATCGTCAATGAACATGAGGATTCAGGAGATGACTTTATTTTGACTGGATGACACTAGGGACCCACTAGGGCCATAGCCGTACGTACGCAAGTGCCTCCTTATTATGTACAACTATATTTATTTTTTTGCTTTCTCCTAGTTTCCTGACATCACGGTCCCATACCATTGTCAACCTATGTAGTCAATATAAACGAGAGAATTGCACAAGGTGCGGCCGACAGCTGGGAACAAGCAACTCAAGAAGTATTTGTGTTTTTGAGGCGTGATCACTGCAGAGTTTTTCTTGGGGATGATTTCATTGTTGTTCAGAGGAGAGCAGGGTATTAACTGGGCGGGCTGTGGCCCGTCTAGCCCAGGCCAGATATCCAGCCCAAATACTAATTTTTTTCAAGATGAAAATGGCTAGCCCAGCTATACGTCTTTTTGAGGAATACCCAGGCAAGGTCAACTTGTTATTCTTCGCCCCGCTAGGCTGCAAATCTTTCCTAGGAGGGATTCATTAGGCTTAACAGGAAAATGGGCTTTAAAAAATAATAAATGGGATGTAATTATAAAAACTGGGCAGTAACTATTAAAAAATGCACCAAACACGAAATTAGTTTATATAATATTATTTATGGATTTTGAAAATCTTAAATTTTCATTGTTGCGCGCGCAATGTTTCATTGGATTTTTACGTAATACAAATTTATATTTAATCTGACTAGAAATTTCGGGATAAAAATATTTCAGATCCCATCAAAATTTGGGAAATTTTATTGAATTCTGTCTTCAACGGTTGGTTGAAATTATTAATCATTGTCCTAGCTAGAAAATGGGTTGTACTTTTAACAATCTGTAAATGGGCTATTGTAAATTCCATTAGAATTCAAAAATGGGCTGTACATTCTTACAAAACACAAATGGGCTATAAGTTCTCTGCCACACACTTGTGGGCCTACTAAGTGACGCGGCCCCTAAAAAAGTTAGTTGACGCGTATGCAAGGCTTTCCAACTTATTATAGTCAACACACGGTTCTAGCAGCAGTGGCCGTTGGATGTCTATCCAACGGATGTCGTGCTTCTTCTTCAATCTTGGATATTCTTAGCTTCGGCCGCCCAAAAAATGATTCCTCCCCCTGACATCTGGGGTGCACCGTTTCGGAGGCTGACCTGTGGGCCTACTAAGTTGGAGAATACCATGGGCTTTGTCAACTTAGTCAATATATAAACGATTCTAGCTTTACTGACCATACGATGTCCATCCAACGGCCGTAGTGCTTCTTCAACCTCTGGTCTTCTTGATCCAGCCACCCAAAGCTGCGCTGGTCGTGCCGCCTGCTCCTGCCTCCCGTGGCCGGCTGTGCTGCCGCGGAGGCCTCACCGCCCCCATACTACTCCCATCGCTGGCCAGGCCATCCCTCCACTCACCCACACCCCCTGTTATTCTGCGGAGATGGCAGCCTCACACCGCAGCTGAACCAGTGAACCCTCGTACTCCTCTCCGCGTGGGCTTCCGCTGCTGCATCTTCCCCGGCTCCGCGTCGTCCGTCGTCCACCGCCCTGGTGCTCTCGGCGCGGCGTGGTCAACATGGTCAACTACTGACTTCCATCGGAAGAGTACTATACGTGGAGAGGCTGACAGATGGGTCCACGGCGGCCGCAAGGAAGTGCCTCCTTATTACACGCAAAATAATTATTCCTCCACCTGACAGCAGGGACCCACCGGACGGGCCACCTTATTTTGCAAAAAAAACGTTTCCCCCCTGACTGCTGGGACCCACCGGACGGGCCACCGTATTTCGCGAAAAAAAACGTTCCCCCCGCTGTCAGCTCAGACCCACCGGAAGTGCCTCTTTACTATGCACAAAAAAATGAATAATCCCCCTGTTAGCTAGGACCCACCTTGGTGGGAGGCTGACTTGTGGGACTACTAAGTTGACGGGGACGGAGGGCTTTGTCAACTTAGTCAATATGAACGATTCTAGCTCTAGTGACCGTACGATGTCCATCCAACGGCCGTAGTGCTTCTTCAACCTCTGGTCTTCTTGCTCCAGCCGCCCAAAGCAGCGCCGGTCGTGCCGCCTGCTCCTACCTCCCGTGTCCGGCTGTGCTTCCGCGGAGGCCTCACTGCCCCCTACTATTCCCACCGCTGGCCAGGCCCTGCGGCGACGGCAGCCTCACACCGCAGCCGAATGAGTGAACCCTCATACTCCTCTCCGTGTGCGCATCCACTGCCGTGTCTTCACCGGCTCCGCATCGTCCCCTTCCTAGGCCACGCCGTCGTCCACCGCCCTGGTTCTCTCGGCGCGGCGTGGTCAACGTGGTCAAGGAACGACTTCCATCGGACGTGGACTGTACGTGGAGAGGCTGACAGCTGGGTCCACGGCCGTAGCAAGGAAGTGCCTCCTTATTACGCGGAAAATAATGATTCCTCCACCTGACAGTAGGGACCCACTAGACGGTCCACCGTATTTTGCGAAAAAAAAATGTTTCCCTCCTGACTGCTGGGACCCACCAGCTACACCTTCGCACGCAAGGAAGTGCATCTAGGCCAAAGACACGATTCGCCCCCCTGACTGCTGGGACCCACCAGCTACATCTTCGCACGCAAGGAAGTGCGTCCGGGCAAAAAAAACCAAAACGATTTGCCCCCCTGACTGCTGGGACCCACCAGCTACATCTTCGCGGGCAAGGAAGTGCTTGACAGTCAGGACCCACCTGGTCGAAGCGTACGTAGCATTGTCATTCTGGTCACGAACGTGTACGTACATACTGGTCGATGTGGAGGCGCGCATGTGTCGTAGTTGAGGCGCGCAACATATCGTAGTAGAGGCACGCACGTAGCATGTACACGTACGTATAGCGGCCAGTGTGCAAGAAAGAAAATGCGGCCACGTACAATACGGGCAGGGTCTTGAACGCCTACTCGTGCATACGTACATGGTTGGGTCGGAACGGAGAAACAGCGTCGTCGTCGTGTTCATGGGGAGGCAACGGAATGCGTCGTGTTCATGGGAAGGCAACAAAATGCATTGTGTTCATGGGGAGGCAACGGAATGCGTCGTGTTCTTCGGGAGGCAACGAAACGCGTGGGAGCCAACCGGCTGGGTCGGAACGGAATGCGTCATCGTGTTGATCGGGAGGGCTTGCACGGAACAGGCGATGGAAACGAGGCCTGGCGTACTGCAGAATGGAGGAAACGGACCTCCTACGGTCAAAACGGGGGTCCTGTTGATCGGGAGGGGTGTGGCGTACCGCAAAATGAATGAAACGGACCTCCTACGGTCGAAACGGGGGTCCTGTTGATCGGGAGGGGTGTGGCGTACTGCAAAATGGACGAAACGGACCTCCTACGGTCGAAACGGGGGTCCTGTTGATCGGGAGGGGTGTGGCGTACCGCAAAACGGATGAAACGGACTTGTGTTGGAGCTCTACGGTCGAAACGGGGGTCCTGTTCATCGGGAGGGGTGTGGCGTACCGCAAAACGGGACTCCACGGGATACTGTTCATCTCCACCATCGACCTCCTCCAGCTTCCACGGGCTACCGTCGACCTCCTCCAGCCTCCACGGGCTCCTGTTCATCCAGCCTCCACCGCCCGCTACTCCACCGGCTACTTTTCAACCACCCCTCCACCGTCTATTGTTCATCCAGCCCTCCACACCACGGGGTCCTGTTCAACCACCCCTCCACGGGCACCCCTCCACCGTCTACTATTCATCCAGCCCTCCACCACACCACGGGGTCCTATTCATCCAGAGGCAACGCCACCTCTCACTGTTCATCCAAACCCCCCCTCCCCTCCCGCAACGCTCACTGTTCGTCCTAGAGGCAGCATCGATTGGCTTCAGTTAGCAGTAGTAGTGAAGGAATCACTCGATCGGGTTCAGTTAACAGCCATCGATCAATCGCTCGGGTTCAGTAACGCGTAGCCTGCAATGCTTGGGTTCAGTTAGAGCCCAATGCCTCGCTCGGGTTCAGTTAGAGCCAATGCCTCGCGCACACGCGCATACCTATACGAGAGAAACGCGCATCGCTCGGCCCCCGACCTCCCACCGTAACCGGCAACTCCCCGAAATTTTCCTCCCCCTCGCTTCTACCACGGTTTTTTCCATCATGGACGGCCCAAAGAATGTCATGCACTTGCGTCTCCGGCCCGCCCAGGATGAAAAGCCCATTTTCTGTCATGATTTTTTGTCATAGAAGTAGGAGCCCACCACATCTATGGTGATACCGGGTTTTGTCACAATTATCGTCATAGAAGTGTCATATGTATGACAGAAATTTTTTTGTTCGGCCCAAAATGTCACAGATGTGTCTTTTTTTGTAGTGTGATACGTCCATTTTGCATCATGTTTACCTACTATTATTTATGTTGTTTTATTGTATAATAATGATTTTGGAGTAATTCTAATGCCTTTTCTCTCATAATATGCAAGGTATACACAAAGGGGGAGAATTCTGGCAGCTGGAAATCTGGACCTGAAAAAGCTATGTCAGGCTACCTATTATGCACAACTCCAAATGAGCTAAAACCTTACGAGGAATTTTTATGGAATATTTTAGGAATATTGGAGAAAATAAGTACCAGAGGGGGCCCACCAGATGGGCAGAACCCACCTGGGCGCGCCAGGGAGCCCAGGCGCGCCCTGGTGGGTTGTGCTCACCCAGGCCCACCTCCGGTGCCCCTCTTCTGGTATATAAGTCATTTTGACCTAGAAAAAAAATAAGGAGGGGACTGTCGGGACGAAGCGTCACCGTATCGAGGCGGAACCTGGGCAGGAGCACTTTTGCCCTCCGGCAGAGCGATTCCACCGGGGGGACTTCCCTCCCGGAGGGGGAAATCATCGTCATCATCATCACCAACAACTCTTCCACATTGGGGAGGGCTATCTTCATGAACATCTTCAATAACACCAACTCCTATCAAACCCTAGTTCATGTCTTGTGTTCAATCTTTGTACCAAAACTATAGATTGGTGCTTGTGGGTGACTAGTAATGTTGACTACATCTTCTAGTTGATTACTATATGGTTTATTTGGTGGAAGATTATATGTTCAGATCCATTATGCTATTTAATACCCCTCTGATCTTGAGAATGATTATCATTTGTGAGTAGTTACTTTGGTTCTTGAGGTCACGGGAGAAATCATGTTGTAACTAATCATGTGAACTTGATATGTGTTCGATATTTTGATGATATGTATGTTGTGATTCCCTTAGTGGTGTCATGTGAACATCGACTACATGACACTTCACCATATTTGTGCCTAAGGGAATGCATTGTGGAGTATTTATTAGATGATGGGTTGCGAGAGTGACAGAAGCTTAAACCCTAGTTAATGTGCTATTCTGTAAGGGACCGATTGGATCCAAAAGTTTAATGCTATAGTTATAATTTATTCTTAATACTTTCCTCGTAGTAGCGGATGCTTGTGAGAGGGTTAACCATAAGTAGGAGGTTTGTTCAAGTAAGAACAACACCTAAGCACCAATCCACCCACATACCAAATTATCAAAGTAGCGAACACGAATTAAGCCAACATGATGAAAGTGACTAGATGAAATTCCCGTGTACCCTCAGGAACACTTTGCTTACCATAAGTGACCATTTTGGCCTGTCCTTTTCCTCAAAAGGATTGGGCTGCCTTGCTGCACTTTTGTTACTACTACTTGCTCGTTACAAATTATCTTGCTATCAAACTACTCTGCTACTTACAATTTTAGCACTTGCAGACATTACCTTGCTAAAAACCACTTGTCATTTCCTTATGCTCCTCGTTGGTTTCGACACTCTTACTTATCGAAAAGGCTACAATTGACCCCATATACTTGTGGGTCATCAAGGCTATTTTCTGGCGCCGTTGTCAGGGAGTGAAACGCTTTTGGTAAGTGGAAATTGGAAAGGAAACATTAGTACTACGTGCTGAAATTTATTGTCACTTGTTACTATGGAAAACAATCCTTTGAGGTTTTTTTCAGGGTATCTTTACCTCGACCGGAACAACAATTAGTTGCCCCTCAACCTACTACACCTACTGAAAATATTGAATATCAAACTCCTTCGGGTATGATAGAACAACTGCTAGCTAATCCTTATGTAGGGGATGGAATCAAACATCCTGATATGCACTTGATAAATGTGGATGAAATTTGTGGATTGTTTAAGCTTGCATGTTTTCTCGGAGATGAAGCTAAGAATAAGATTTTCCCTTTATCTATGAAGGGAAAAGCATTGACATGGTATAGGCTATGCGATGATATTGGATCTTGGAACTGGAATCAGTTGAAATTGGAATTCCATCAAAAAATTGTCCTATGCATCTAGTTCATCATGATTGGAATTATATATATAATTTTTGGCCTCGTGAAGGAGAAAGTATCACTCTAGCTTGGGGGAGGCTTAAGTCAATGTTATATTCATGCCCCAATCATGAGGTTTCAAGAGAAATTATTATTCAGATTTTTTATGCTCGGCTTTCTCGTAATGATCAATCCATGCTCGATACCTCTTGTACTGGTTCCTTTATGAAGAAGACTATTGAATTCTGGTGGGATCTTTTAGAAAGAATTAAACGCAACTTTGAAGATTGGGAACTCGCCAAAGGTAAAGAGTCAGGTATTGAACCTAAGTTTGATTGTGTTAAATCTTTTATGAATATCAATGCTTTTCAAAAGTTTAGCACTAAATATGGACTTGACTCTGAGATAGTAGCTTCCTTTTGTGAATCTTTTGCTACTCATGTTGATCTCCCTTAGGAGAAGTGGTTTAAATATCACCCACCTATTAAAAAAGAAGTTTAAGAACTGGTAAAAGCTAAAGAAGAAACTATCATTTACAATGTTGATCCAGTTGTTCCCACTACTTATATTGAAAAAACACCTTTCCCTGTTAGGATGAAGGAACATGCTAAAGTTTCAACTGTGGTTAACAAAAGTTATATTAGAACACCCAAACCAGCTGAACAAATCAGAGTTGAACCTAGTGTTTCTATGATTAAAGATCTCTTGGTCGGTAATATTGATGGGCATGTTATTTACTTCTGTGATGAAGCTTCTAGAATTGCCAAACCCGATAAAAAAGATAAACATAGACCAGTTGTTGGCATGCCTGTTGTCTCAGTCAAGATATGATATCATTGTTACCATGGTTTATGTAATATAGTTGCTAGTGTGAGTGCTATTCCTTTTTCCTTATATGAGGAAATTAAGAATGAAATAGCACCTGCTGAAATAGAAGACATAGATGTTACTATTAAACTTGCCAATAGAGATACTATATCACCAATTGGGATCTTAGGGATGTTTGTCGGTGTCAAAACCGGTAGATATCGGGTAGGGGGTCCCAAACTGTGCGTCTAAGGATCGAAGGTAACAGGAGGTAGGGGACACGATGTTTACCCAGGTTCGGGCCCACTTAATGGAGGTAATACCCTACTTCCTGCTTGATTGACTTTGATGAGTATAGGGGTTACAAGAGTTGATCTACCTCGAGACCATAATGGATAAACCCTAGATGTCTAGCATGTATGATTGTGATTACCACTACGGACTACTCCCTCCGGTTTATATAGGCACCAGAGGGTACCAGGGTTGTACAAAGTCGGTTTACAGAGGAAGGAAACAATACATCCGAAGGCCAACCTTGCCATCCACGCAAAGGAGACTACCATCCGGACACCGGAGAAGGCTTTCTATCTCATTTCTTCACGGCCCATCAGTCCGGCCCATGTCACATAGGTCGGATCCCCGAGGACCCCATAGTCCAAGACTCCCTCAGTAGCCCCTGAACCGGGCTTCAATTTCAATGTATACGGTGCGCAGATTGTCTTCGGCATTGCAAGGCGGGTTCCTTGTCCGAATACTCCAAAGCAGTCCTCCGCACATAATAGCTGTATTCGGCTCGGTTTAATAATTACAACCTTACGCTGTAAGGGCAAAAATACTCAAAACAAATTAAGTCACGTCCATAGGCGATTTCTCCGGTGAGGTGTCATGTCCTGGCCTTGTTAGCATTCTGAACCGTTTTACAACCCCAGCTTCATGCTTCGAGGCACGGTCATAGGCACGTCTTGTCAAAGCAGGGATCGTGTCCCCTTATCACGGGATTCTCATCAATAGGGGTTTGGATAATCCAACCATGCCGTTCACACCTCCCCTTGGGAATATGCGAGATTTAAGGCTTATGAGGGGACGCTTGATATCCACTGCCTTTATAAGAAGATAGGGGTCCGTCTTTTTACCCCATGCCTTCTTCCTCCTCAGCCCATCTGCCCTTCGAGCTCCAGTGCCCAAGTTCCAATCTTTTCCATTGCCACCAAACACCTTAGCCATGTACGGATCTGGAGCGCAGGGCAAGTAGATGGCTTCCTCTGTTACATAGGAGAACATCAAGGAGCTCCGAGAAGCTGGGTACTTGGCTGCGGACATAGTCCACCGGCTCCCTGCCAAAAACAAGATTATTCCCACCCCTGAGCCTAATGAGAGGGTAGTGTTCAACCCCCATTTCCTTCACGGACTAGGGTTTCCCCTTCATCCTTTCGTCTGCGGTCTCATGTTTTAGTATTGGTTAGATTTCCATGATCTAGCCCCAAATTCCTTCCTCAATATTTTGGTGTTTATCGTCGTGTGTGAGGCGTTCCTCCGCATTCCCCCCACTTCGGCCTGTGGCTCAAGGTCTTCAATGTGAAGTCGAAGATGGTCGACGGTTAACACGCGAAGTGCGGCGGCGCCAATGTGAGCAAGCTTCCCAACGTCACTTGGCCCAAGGGGACCTTCATGGAGACCGTCAAATGGTGGCAGCAGGGGTGGTTCTACGTCACGGAACCCCGTGACGCCACATGGGCCACCGCTCCCGAGTTCAAGTTCGGGCCCCCGATGCGGCTTACATCCTGGCTCAGTAAGGGCCTAGATTGGGAGCCGTCCGACGAGGTGACGATGCTGCAGAGTCGCGTCAAGGGTATGATAAACAAGAACACCAGTCTTGCCAGTGTGATCCAGGTGATGCTTTTTTGCCAGATTCTCCCTTGCCAATGCCAGACTCTATATATGTGGGAGTTCGACCCGGCCAGTCCTCGGACCCTGCAGCAGTTCTTGAGCATGATGCATGAAGACATATGGAAGCTGCTTTTCACGGCTCAAAAGTCATGGCCAGAGACGACCAAAGACCTTGGCCTCGACTGCACTCATCCGACC
Organism: Triticum aestivum; assembly: GCF_018294505.1. NCBI lineage: Eukaryota > Viridiplantae > Streptophyta > Magnoliopsida > Poales > Poaceae > Triticum > Triticum aestivum. The sequence goes on along the minus strand of NC_057804.1, from coordinate 367,582,120 downwards.
ACTCGCGTAAGTTTTCTAATGACCTCAATTTGTAAATCCAAGGAATATATTGAGCTTTCCATCCTCCCCATAGGGCTAGACAAAGAAGGCGGAGTGGATCCAATGTCCTGCTCCACTGCCCGAAGCCACTCCTCTATTGACGAGGATGCTGGTGTCGGCGCCGTATCAGGCGCCAGAAAAGAAGGCTAAGAAGAAGAGCAAGGAGACCAAAGCTGGCCTCCGTAGTAAGGGCGCTTCGGACGTCGTGTCTGAAGACACCGAGACTCTCTCCTCCCACGAAGATGTATAGGAGGAAGACAGAAACTCTCCCCTTAAGGGGGGAAAGAAGAAAAGGGCGGCTTGCACGGATCTAGAGGCGAACGCGTCCAAGAAGGGGAAACTCTCCCTTTTGGACGATTCTGAAACGGATGGCGATGCCATCCCCGAGTGGCACCCCAGGCCAAAGCCCCTGGCCGAATCGTAAGTATCCAAAGACAACATTCATATATCCGGTTTCATGCCTTGTGGTTCTAACATATTGAATTGCGCATTGTAGCCCGGCTCGCGATCTCCCCCAATGATCATCATCATTTGGGAACTCGCTAGGGCCGAACGTGATGGAGAGCGAGTCGCCTCCGTAGGTCTCTCCACCCACCGCTATGGACAACACGGAAGTGTTGTCCCGAAGAACCTCTCCATGTCACAAAGAGGTGTTGGAGGCCGTGAAGGTGTTGATGGAGGGTAATACCTCTGTTGCCAAAAGGAGGGGGAAATTGACCCCCATGGAAACTGGGAACGGGGGCCATGCTCAATTCGTCCCCCAACCGAATATTATTCCGAAGATCCATACGGCTCTAGAATCGGGCGAGCAACCTCCTTCAAGATAAGGGGGCACGCCATATCCACCGGCGTCCTCTATCAATCCGGAGGCGCCAGACACTCTGGTGGAAGCGCTTCAGAGTGCTTACATTGTGGAGGAACACCGTACCCTTATGGGTACGGTGGTTGAAAAGGTTCGATCTGCTAAAAACGGATTGAACGAAGCCTATACCAGCCTTTTTAATAGGCTTTGAGGTATGTGACATAATATATTTTTGGCAGTTTGCAAAAGGAATGCCTATGTATAGATAGTAGCCCTTGAGACTCTGTTAGGCGTTCGCGAAGAAAGGCCGAACAAAGGATCGAATAATGCTTCGCAGGAGCTAACATATATGTCTCTTTTGATGAACAGGCTTCGATGATAGCGGCAACCTCGCATGCCGCCGAAGTGTTCAAACTAAAGCGGAAGTTCGAGGAAAAGCAAGGTATGCGATACCGAAGCATATCTGATATAAGGTCTGATTTGTTATCTATATGAGCTTTACGATTACGCTCATAGTTGACACGTATGAGGTCGAGGCCCTCAAGAGCGCACTAACCAAGGCCAAGAAGGAGGCGGACGAGGAGCGAGCCCCCCGCCAAAAACATGAAGCGAGGTTGGATGAAGTCCAACAAGAGCTCAAGGATTCTATAAGCAAATGTGAGTCCTTGGAGTGCAAGGTGTCGGATCGAGACTCCAAACTTTCTATGGTGCTCCAAAGTGCGAAGGAGGCCCGGGCTGAAGCCCAAGGCGCCTGTCGAGAGATCCTATAAGCCAAGAAGATCACGACAGGTAAGGCCTTTAATATGCATAGAAAATTTGTAAGGAGAAAGTACACCTTACTGACACACATTTGGAGTTCTCCAGGAGTGTTTGCGGATCTACCCTGAAGTATTGCTGATGCAGCGGATTTCTTCCAAGCCGAAGAGGGGAGCTCAATAGCGAAGTTGTTCTTGTCTTAGTACCTTGCACCAGAGCATCCTATACCCCTAAGTGATCAGCTGAAACAGCTGACCGAGCTGCATAGGGTGGCCGAACTGGCCATGAAGGATGTTATAGTCTGTCTTTGGCCAGCCAAACCCATACCCAATAGCTACATTGGGCTTGTGAAGCGGCTAGTCGATGTCTGCCCACGGCTTGACGCTATAAAGCGGTCAGTCTATATCGAAGGTGCCCTGATGGCCTTCGCTCGTGTCAAGGTGCAGTGGGCGAAGATGAATGCCACCAATCTTGCAACCGAGGGACCGCCCACAGGCAAGGAGCACCGTACGCCGGAGCGGTATTTTGACAACGTCCTTGAAGGATCCCGCATTGTAGAGGGCCAGTGTCTGAAGGATATCATTTTTGAATGAATGTATCTGTGCTGCCCAAACTTTGTATTTATGAAAACAAGTCGTTTGTATAATATTTTTTGTGTTTCATCCGAAATTATTTTCCCTCAGTTGTGGTCGTTTATTGAATCTGAGAGTTGGCCAGTCGTCGGCTTCAGGACCTCACGTAGATAGTACGAGGGCGTTCGGAACAACACAAAAATACACTTAACCCCAACGACCTGGTCCTTGAAGGAGGTGTTAGTGCACCGAACCAAGCAATAAGACTATGCGGCTTTATTACTCTCACTTAGCCATAGGAGTTTGACAATGATATTGTAGGTGCAGCCCCTGGTATTGTTCAATGGTCCGAACATGGGTGTTGTAGACGGCCATCCTGGTGAAGACTGGTCCGTCGCATAACGTGGAAAAAATTGCAAGAGATTTTTAATTAGTCGCCGAATAACTGACCAGCTCTCGCCGCATGATGACAATCAATTTTCGGCTTTCTCTACTAAGGTGTTTATCCGGATGAGCCAGAAACACAATCACAGTAGTTCTCCGTTTACTACCTTAGCCGAACAAGCGGACCGTAAGGTAGTAACCACAGGAGCCGGGCAACCCAACTATTGACCAAAGACATGATTCGGAGCCGATGCATATAATGCTATATTCGGGACACTGAATTGTACTATAAAAAGTGTTCAGACTTATTGTATTTTGAAGAAGTGTATGCGGCTGAATGGAGACCCTGGAGATTTAAGTCGTGCTGAGGTGTACATGACAATCAGACTAAAGAAAAAGAGCGAATACATATTAAGAAATAATCCAGTACCAAATAGGTTGGGCGAAAAACGGTTTCCATTATAGTCTGATTGATACGTCAAAACGTAAAATGCTAAAAGCACTGAGGCTATTTTACATGTTGAGCACAAGTGTCGGGGGTTGGGTGCGACATATGCCAAAGGATGGCTTATCATGGTGGGAGCGAGTAGAACGTCGTCGGTGCCAGTAAACGGGATTAGGCGAAGGCATGCACGCCGGCGAATCTTACCCAGCTTTGGGGCTCTCTGGGGAGATAACACCCCTACTGCTGCTCTGCGGGGTCTCTGCATGATAACTAAGGCGTAGTGACTACAAGGTTGCTCCTAGAGCTGTATTCTGGAGGTAGAAGGAGGCAAGGCTAGCCCTCTTCTTCCTATGTGATCTGGTCTAAGGCTAATGGATGCGAACCCTTTGCATGGGTGCCCCGCGGGGTTTATATAGGCCTATCCCCCGGGGGTACAATGGTAATCCGGCTGGGCACTGGTCCCAGCCGTCTGTTTCATAGGCCGCCGTCTTCTCCGCTGACTGATGGGCCCGCCGACTCGCGGGCCCTGCCGGCGAGTCCGGCACTGTAGTCGTGCTTCTGATGATGCAGGCTTGGTCATTGGGTCGTGGCAACAGTGTCGCCGTCTATCGGGTGATCACTGTCGTTACTCCCCATCTTGTCTGGTTAATGGCGCGTGGGACCCATGGGAGAGGCTGGCCGACTCTGATGGGGCCGCCTTCGGGGCGTATCCGCCATCTTCTATGCTCTCACTGACTGGCGGGTCCGCCGTCTCTGAGCCATATAGGTAGGCCATCGTGGCCACAGTGCACCGCGTACTGTGGCTGAGGTCACGTCTGGCATGGCTACAGTGCCGGGCCACGCCGGAGATCTCCTGCGGTACGTCATACTGTAGCCATGTCGGCTCCTCGCAAGCAGGAGGTGACAGCCACGCCGTGGTCGTACCCGCCTCGTCTATCACGATGAGTGTAGAGCCGTGGGCCGACTCTCCATAGCCGGCTCCTCCGGAAGTCGCCGGCCATGGGTCGGCCCGTCTGGGAGTCGTCATCTGAGGCTCGGCTCATCTGGGAGTCGTTATCTGAGACTCGATTTATTTGGGAGTCGTCATGTGAGACTCGGATCATCTGGGAGTCATCATCTGAGACTCGGTTTATCTGGGAGTCGTCATCTGAGACTCGGTTTATCTGGGAGTCATCATCTGAGACACGGTTTATCTGGGAGTCGTCATCTGAGACTCAGCCCATCTGGGAGTCGTCATCTGAGACTCGGCTTTGAGGGGCGCGGCTTGCCCCGATGTCTTGAAAGGTTCTGGGGCTAGGGTCAGCCTACCCGTGGCCCATTACTCCGACAGTAGTCCCCGAAGCTGGTGAGGCTCCGAGAGTGACTCGCTGGGGGGGCCTCAACAGTTTCATTCCTCCGGTGGTGGGATCTGGGCTTCGTTTACCGTCTTCCTCTGGGCCGACTATCCGTAGTCGGATTCGTAGAGGGGCCGTCCTGCTCTGTGGAGAGCTCAAAAGTCATGGCGGGAGACCAGGCGGCGTGCCTGATACGCTTCCCTGATGCCGCCCACCGTGGCCCTATCGCGTGGCGCCACGCGGCAGGGACAGTCTGCCGGCCCACACGCGCGACGGGACGGGTTGTCAGGAGGGGCCCGCCACTACCGCGCCTCGGCAAGCGAACAGATCCGTTGCGGCCGCGCGAACGGTTAGGCTTATCACGCCATTACTACGCGTAGTAACTTCGTGGGGTAAATCGTGGGGCGGCATGGGGCTCTGGGCGCAGTTAATCCCATGTCCGCCCCCTCGGCTTCTCAGCCTCCAAGGCTATAAGTAGGGGGGAGTGGAGTGGCATAGCACGCGCGCCCATCTCCCCCGACCCCTGCTTCCTCCTGCTTCCCCTCTCCTTCTTGCCGCCGGCGAGCAGAACCACACCGCACCAGCCAGCGATGAGCTCCTCCTCCGTCGCCGCGGCTCCGGCCGTGTGTTCCGGTGCGTGGGACGGCTTGGAGGTCAACGACGACCTCATTGAATTCCTCCGCAAGACGCGCCGGCTCCCCGGCGCACACCTCGTGCGAGCCCGCATCACGCCGGCGAAGGAGATATCGCCAGCGCCGGAGGAGGGCGAGCGTGTCATCTTCTGCTCGCACCTCATGCGCGGCCTGGGGCTGCCGGCGAGCGGCTTCTTCCGCTCCTTCTTGGAGTTTCACAGCCTCCAACCGCACCAGCTCACCCCGAATACGGTAGTGCTGCTCTCCGCCTTCGCCACTCTGTGCGAAGGTTTCCTCGGTGTTCTCCCCACCATCGAGCTGTGGGGAGAATTCTTCTCTTCTAAGCTCGGCACGCACGTCGCCGGCGTGCCGGCTCAGTGCGGTGCCTTCATCGCGAGGCGGCGCTCGACGGCCGACAACCCCTTCCCCTCCATCTCGCTGATCAAGTCAGTGAGGATGTGGCAGCGCTCATACTTCTACATGAAGAACCTCGCCTCCGACGGCGACTAGGTTAATCTGTCGGCTTATGAAGTCGGCCCCCCAGCTGGGAGGCTCCCCAGCTGGTCTCATCGAGTCAAGACGCTGACTCCCGCTGGAGCCGCCGCTATAGCGCGGCTCCAAGTCTTAACGCAGTCGGAGGGCCTTGTCGGGTCCGACTTGCTGGCCGCCTTCGTGGCGCGCCGAGTTCTCCCGCTCCAAGGCCGGCCTCACCTGATCTGTCAGATGAGCGGCCTCCGAGACCCAAGTCGGATGAGCACCAAGGAGATGCCCCGCGCGGAGGTGGCAAATATGGTGAACCATATTGCGAGCTGCGAGTTCGGGGAGGACTGGCAGTTCGGCAAGGAGCCGTACTCGCGCGACAACACCCCACCAGTGGTAAGTCGCATCTCCTTATTGCTTTGTCTTCTTTGCGGCCGAATCCGGTTTCTGATTCTCGTTGGTTTCTTCTGAGCTAGAACCCCCTCATGCAGCCTGCAGTTGGCGCCACGAGACAGCCCCGCGAGTTTGTCCTCGATCGTGCGGAGAGCGACGTCGACGACCCCGACTTGGGGCGACGACGATAGAAGCAGATGCCGAAGGCGGGGGAGGAGGAGCGGTAGGCGGCTTCAGGTCCTCGGCCACCTTCGCCGACTGGCCTGATGACAACGCCGAAGGGGAAGTCGCCCCGCGCCACCAGCCGAGGGTCGGCTCGTCGGGCGCCGGCTCCTCCGCCGGCCTGGCTGGCCAAGGCGGCGCGAAGAGGCGTCATGTCGGGCCGAGTGCGCCCGGCGGCAAGTTGAAGAAGTTCAAGGGGGCGGCCGCCGCGACCAAACGGGAGGAGGCGGCCGCGAAGGCCAACCGCTTCCGTAGGGAAGCGAGAAGGCCGCCGCTAGTCTCCGCGTAAGTTTTTACGCTTTTGATGTTCCTTCGGTGAATCTTGTCCGAGTCTTCTTTTATACTCCTTCCATTCTTCTTCAGGGCCCCTCTTTCCCTTGAGAGAGTCGCCGTCCCCTCCGTCATGGGGTCGGCAGAGACGTCCGCCAATACTCGGCGGGTCGACCCCGCCGCCGACCTCCGGGAGGCGACGGAGCGAAATGCGCGGGAGAAGCGCGACGAGGAGGAGGCCGACCGTCTGGAGAAGGCGAAGGCCGAGAAGGCGGCCGCCTCCACCCAGAAGAAGCTGGAGGATGCCAAAGCTACCCTTGCAGCGAGACGACGAGCCGAGGAGGCCGCGCGTCGCCGATCGGCGATGCTTGTCCCCCCACTGTCCTCGGCACCGCCGCCTCCAGAGTTCACGGGACAGACCGGAGAGGCCGGCACCGAGAACCCCATCATGGAGAAGGAGAGTGGTGAGGCCTCCATGTCGGATACTCTCGTGCCGCCACCGCCACCTCCACTACCATCTGGGAGACCGCACGGCAAACAGCCGGCGGGTCCGCCGGAGCCACCGACCGCGGACGAGTCCGAGGCGAGGCTGCTTCTCCAAGTCGCCTCGTCGGTGCGCTACCGTCTTGAGAGGGCGACCTTGGCGCCGCGACCTTGGGAGACCGGCGCCGCCAGCTCGGCATCCCTAGACGCCGAGGCAACAAGCACTGCGCCCATCGGGTGGTTGCGCGGAGGCGGCACTGGGCCGCTAAATCAAGCGCTTCTGGATGTTCAGGCGAAGCTGCACGCTGAAGGTGACGCCCTTCAAACTTGCACCAGGGCGCATCTGGCAGCACGGACGGCCGTCCGAGTACGTTTCCTTCTTCTTTTTGATTCTTGTTTTTCTCTGTGGGGGCGCGCCAGCGCACCCACTTGGTGTAGTCCCCGAGTTTCGGGCCGGCTGCTGAGCAGGCGGCTCGGAATTCCCTCTGGCGAGTTCCAAGTACTTATTTTGTCTGGCATCGTTGTTTGCCGGAGTATCACAACCTCCGCGCCACTGCCATCAACCGCAATGTTGAGGAGTTGAGCAAGCGGACTGCCGACTTGACGGAAAGCCGGAGTAAGTTCTTTTCCCTCTCTTCTTCACGGGGGCGCGCTGGCGCACCCGCGGGTTGTAGTCCTCGAGATTCGGGCCGACTGCTGAGCAGTCGGGCCGGATCTTTCCGGCGATCTTCTATGCTGATGACTTATTTGTCTCTTTCTTTTGTTCTTCAGGGGCCAACGCTACTCTTCAGGAGCAGCTGGGTGAAGTTAACACCGCCTTGCGCGTCAAGGGGGAGGAGTGCAACAAACTCGCTGCGGAGCGTGATCTGCTTACTGCGCAGCTGGCCGAGTAGAAGGAGCTGCTCAAGAAGACGTAGGACGAGGCCGAGAAGAAGGAGACTGCTCTCCTGGCCGAGTTCAAGAGCAAGCGCTCCTCCTGGACTGACAGGGAGGCGATGCTGACTTCCGGCTTCCACGAGATTGAGGATATCGTCGATGGTGAGCTTTCTTTCTTTGAGTTTCCGACTATGTGTCAGGCTGACTTCTGATTTTTCGACTTGCTTCTTTTTTGTCTTGGCAGACTTCTTCCCTGGCCACTCGCAGGCAGTCCCTCTGGCCATCGAGGCTGATCGTGAGGCGCGAAGGGCAAATGGCGAGGTGATTGCCGCCAACGCTCCCTTGACAGTCGATGAGCAGCTTCTGAGCATCGAGGCCCGTCTTCATCCGGCCCACCGGCGGATGCGCCGGCTTCAGCGTGCCGGCGCTCAGGCAGTTGCCGCCCTGTGGCCAGACATGCCGGCTCTGCGCACCGCCAGCCGAACTGCCCACTGGCTGGAGGTCGCAGTCGGCCGTCCTGAGGCCTGGAAGGGTTCCTCGGCACGGGCTGGAGCGCGCCGGGCCTTGGAGTTCGTCAAGGCGTGGTATCCGGGGCTGGACCTGGACCGTCTGGCCGCATTCCGGTCAGAGGCCCAGGCCGATCTGGAGGCGGTGGAGGGCGCCCTTGTCGAGCGTGCGGCGGCCATCGCCGAGTACACGGACAACAGTGTCTTTGTCCCCGAGCGGGCTGAAGGCGGCGAGGAAGTGCCTCCAGAGTGGTTCGGGATGAACTCGGAATATGGCAAGGACTCGGCGGAGGTGATTGACTCCAGCACCAAGGAAGAAGGCGAGGCGGAGGACGAAGGCGAGACGGAGGTGCCAGAAGGCAGAGCGGGCGACCAGCCTCAGCTCGACCGCGCCTCTAGCAACGAGCCGCGTCCGACCGGGCCAACTGCCGCTGGCGGCGATCAAGCCGAGACTGCCAAGCCGACTCCCCCGGCGCCTGACACCGCCGTCTCCTCCGACCCTCCGAACCCGTCTGTTGCTCCTTAGGCTGCCTTTTGGCTTTTTTTTTCTGTTCTAGAAGGTCTTTGATGAACTTGTTAATTAGCACAATTCCACCCTCGGGGTGTATTTTAAACTTCTGTCTGAAGATTCGGCCAATGGGCCTATGCTTATGTAAATGTTAATCCGAGTCCTATCTTTCCTTGCTCATTGCTCCTTTGGCTTTTTCCTTTGCCGCCTTCCCCTAGTTGCCATTTTGCCAGCCGGCAGACCGCTCTACGGACTGCCGCTGGGCCAAATGCCTGCCTACTTTGGGGAAAGCAAGTACTTGCCTTTCTTTGGAGTTTATTTAACAAGTTGGATAGAAAGCAGAAGCCGAATACTCGCGAGTCGGCTTGTAAGAAAGGGGGGCTGGAAACTGGCTTAAGCTATGTTGATGTTTTGGGTCCTTAGCCATTTTTCGTGTGGACGCCCATTCATCCTTACTCCTGCCTACCAAACAGTCGCTCTGTGAGCTGCGGCTTCTGGCAGGAGACGGCTTAGGCGCCGCACACTACTTGTCCGACTTCAGGAAACATTTCATAGCGCCAGACGGCGAATCCCCGAGCTGACTAGTCGAACCCAGCGCCAAGCGGCATAGCAAGAAGTAGCATACTTGAAGGCATAATTCTTATCATACAGATAATCAAAAGGGGCAGTCCCCGAGCTCGTCCCGGGGGGCCCGAAGTCTCGGTACTTTAATACAAAGGGGTAGTGTGATACATACTGAATCAACTATAAAACCTTCGGAGGAGGTTTGCATTCCATGGTCGTTCCGACTCTTTGCCGGAGTCGTCTCTCTTGCAAGCTCGGGGCTTCTGAGCATCGATCAGGTAGTAGGAGTCATTGCCCGACACCTTGCTGACAATAAAGGGGCCTTCCCAAGGTGCCAGCAGCTTGTGCTGGCCGGCTGTCCGCTGGATCAGTCGGAGCACAAGGTCGCCCTCTTGGAAAGATCTTGGCTTGACCTTCCTGTTGTAGTATCGGCGCAGGCTCTGCTGGTAGATGCCGGACCGACTGAGTGCCAACAGCCGGCCCTCTTCCAGTAGATCGACACCGTCTTGACGTCCTTCTTCTGCTTCCTCCTTGGTGTACATGGTGACTCACGGGGAGTCGAATTATATGTCCATCAGGATGACGGCTTCAGCACCGTAGATGAGGAAGAAAGGTGTGAAGCCGGTTGACTTGTTTGGAGTCGTGCGCAGACTCCAGAGGACGGCTGGCAGCTCCTCGAGCCAACAGCCGGCCGAGCGCTCCAGTGGTTCAACCAGGCAGGGCTTGATGCCGGATAGGATGATGCCGTTTGCTCGCTCTACCTGGCCGTTTGACTGCGGATGGGCGACGGACGCTAAGTCCAGTCGGATGCCCTGTGTAGCGCAGAAACGGGCCAAGGCTCCTTTGGCAAAATTTGTGCCATTGTCGGTGATGATGCTATGTGGTATGCCGTACTGAGTCGTAATGTCGGCGATGAGGGTTACTGCAGTCGGACCATTCAATTTCTTGATGGGTTTTGCTTCTATCCACTTGGTGAACTTGTCCACTGCGACAAGTAGGTGAGTTAGGCCGCCTCGTGTCGTCTTGAATGGTCCCACCATGTCCAGGCCCCAAACTGCAAAGGGCCAGGCGATGGGAATGGTCTTGAGCGCCGAAGCGGGATGGAGCGGCTTGGAACGGAACATCTGGCACCCTTTGAAGTTTTGGACTAATTCTTTGGCCTCTTCCAGGGCAGTCGGCCAGAAGAATCCGTGTCGGAAGGCTTTGGCGACGAGTGCCCTTGAAGCCGCATGATGGCCACACTCGCCTTCATGGATGTCTCTGAGAATTGCCTGGCCTTGTTCTGCCTCAACACAGCGTTGGTAGACACCAGTGACACTGCGCCTGACCAGCTCTCTGTTGACTATGGTATAGGCTGCCACTCGGCGTTGCACTTGCCGAGCCAGGATTTCATCAGTTGGCAGCTCTCTATTTACTAGGAACTTGAGGATGGGCTGGGCCCATGAGGGTGCTGCTACTCCTTCGATTGCCACTATTGCGACTTGGACAAGGGTGGCTGGGCTGGGAGGCGTCGGGCTGGGATCCGCGGCCGCTTGCTGGGTCCATGAAGTCCCCGGGCCGACTGGAGCAGTCCCCGGGCCGATTTCTGGAGTCTTCAGGCTGACTGTCGCAGTCCCCGGGCCGAGTTCTGGAGTCTTCAGGCTGACTGTCGCAGTCCCCGGGCCGGCTTTGACTGCGGTATTTTTGGAGCCGTCTGCTGGTGCTCTTGAGTCGGATCCGACTTCTTCGGGGGGACCTGGCACAAAACTGGAGTCTGATTTTGGTGAAGGCTTGATAGACGGCTTGAGGAGGCGCTGAAGGGCGACGCCGGATGGTATTGCTTGACGGGTGGAGCCGACTCGTGCCAGGGCGTCCGCTTGGTCATTGTCATTTCTTGGAATGTGAAGGAATTCACACCCCTCGAAATATCCGCTGAGTTGCTGCACAAGGAAGCGGTAGCTCGCCATGTTTGCGTCTTTGGCATCCCAATCGCCGGATGACTGCTGGACCACCAAATCGGAGTCGCTGTAGCACAGGATCCGGCGGATGCCGAGTTCTTTGGCAAGCCGAAGCCCGTGAACGATCGCCTCGTATTCGGCAACATTGTTGGAGGCGGCGAAGTGGATCTGCAGTGCGTACTTGAGCTTGTCGCCTTTGGGGGAGGTGAGGACGACGCCGGCTCCCAGGCCGGTGCGCATCTTAGAGCCATCGAAATGCATTCGCCAATGGGTGGAGTCAGGTGCTGGCGGCAGGTACTGGGTCTCGGCCCAGTCGACAAGGAAGTCGGCCGGTGCTTGTGACTTGATGGCGGTGCGGGGCTGGTAGTAGATGGTGTAGGGAGCCAGATCTATGGCCCACTTGGCTACTCGGCCTGAAGCATCACGGCTTCCGATGATCTCAGCCAGTGGAGCGGTGCAAACCACAGTGATTGGATGTTCTTGAAAGTAAGGCTTCAACTTCTTGGCGGCGAAATGCACGCCGGAGCACATCTTCTGGTAGTGGGGGTAGTTCTACTTGGAGGTCGACAGTACCTCGCTCAGGTAATATACCGGTCTCTGGATAGGGAGCGCCTTGCCTTCCTCCTTTCGTTCGACTATGATAACTGTGCTGACTACCCAGCTGGTGGCGGCAATGTATAGGAGCATAGGCTCTTTGGGAGTCGGAGCCGCCAGCACAGGAGGAGTAGTCAACATCTTCTTCAACTCGAGAAATGCTTCATCCGCCTTGTGGTTCCACTCAAAGAAGGTGGTCCTCTTCATCAGTTGGTACAAAGGGAGAGCCTTCTCACCCAGCCGACTGATGAATCGGCTGATGGACGCCAAGCAGCCGGTGAACTTCTGCACATCTAGCAGTCGGCGGGGGACTGTCATCCTCTCGATGGCTTTGATCTTTACAGGGTTGCACTCTATGCCGCGTTCAGAGATCAGGAAGCCAAGGAGCTGGCCAACTGGTACTCCGAAGACGCACTTCTCCGGATTGAGCTTGATCTGGAATTGGCGCAGATTCTCAAAGGTTTCTTGGAGATCTTCCAACAATGTTCCCCGCTTTTCCGTCTTCACTACCACATCATCCACGTAGACGTGGGCATTTCTGCCGAGTTGCTTGAGGAGACACTTCTGCATGCAACGCTGAAAGGTGGCGCCGGCATTCCTCAAGCCGAACATCATAGTCATGTAGCAGAAGGCTCCAAACGGCGTGATGAAGGGAGTCTTCAGTCTGTCTGCTGGGTTCAGCTTGATCTGGTGATATCCTGAATATGCGTCTAAGAAGCTCAACAGCACGCATCCGGCTGTGGAGTCTATCACCTGGTCAATTCTTGGCAGAGCAAATGGATCTTTGGGGCAAGCTTTGTTGAGGCTTGTGTAGTCGATACACATCCGCCACTGCTTGTTCTTCTTCAACACTAGGACCGGGTTCGCCAGCCATTCTCGAAAGAACACCTCCATAATGAAGCCGGCCGCTAGGAGTCGGGCTATCTCTTCTCCAACAACCCTTCTTTTCTCTTCTGACAGGCGGCACAAGGGCTGCCTGACGGGCTTCACATCAGATGGGACATGTAACTTGTGCTTGGCGAATTCCGTCGGTACACCTGGCATGTCTTTAGGGGACCATGCAAAGATGTCTCAATTCTCACAGAGGAAATCGACGAGCTCGCCTTCCTATTTGCTGTCTAGGTTTGCACCTATGACAGCGTGCCTCTTCGGGTGCTCCGGGTCCAAAGGTATCCTCTTTGTTTCCTTAGCCGTCTTGAACGAACCCTCCGCTTCTGACTCCTTGGGGTCGGGCGACATCTCTGGCTGCTTGCCGGCCATCGCCACAACCCGATCAAGGAGCCGCCTCTCAGCTGCGATCACCAGGGACTCGGCCAGCCGACTACTCTCGACCGCGCAAGCGGACGACTTCCTGTAGTCGCCAGCCACGGTCAGAATCCCCTTCGAGCTCGGCATCATCATCTTGAGGTAAGCGTAGTGGGGGACCGCCATGAATTTGGCTAAAGCTGGTCGGCCAAGCAACGGTTGGTATGGGCTTTCAAGGTCCACTACTTCAAACCAGACTGGCTCTCGGTGAAAATGATCTTTGTCCCCGAAGAGGACGTCTATCTGGATCTTGCCGATTGGGGAGCAGGAAAGGCCAGGTACAATGCCGTGGAAAACAGTTCGGCTGCTTTGAAGCTGTTTCTGCTTGATTCCTAATTTCTCCATGGTATCCTTGTACATGATGTTGATGCTGCTGCCTCCGTCTATCAACACTCGCGAGAAGCGAGCGGCCCGCCTATCAGTGGCCAAGGTAGCACTCAGGACCAAGGCGTAGGAGCCTGGATTCGGCATCACCTCTGGGTGGTCAGCTCTGCTCCAACTGATAGGCTTCTCGGACCAATGCATAAACTCCGGAGTATCTGATGCTACTGCATTTACCTCTTGCTATTGCAACCGTCTGCTGCGTCGATCATCAGCCATACTGGTGAACACCACATAAGCTCCATGCTCTTCGGGGTATTCATCTTGTACGGCACTGACTAGCCTGGCCGCCGGCTGCTGGGGCGGCTGTGGAGGCGGCGGCCCAGCAGGCGGTGGAGGAAGGAGGCCGTCTCCCTTGGCGATTCTGGTGAGCCAGTGGCATTTCCGGGTGGTATGGTTTGATGGCTTCGCGCCGCTATGAAATTTGCAGGGACCATCCAGAGTCTGCTCGTAAGAGAAGGTCGGCAACCAGTTGGACTTGCCGCCTTTTTGCCGCTTCGCCGGAGGCTGCCCCTCAGGCTGTTGGTCTTCGACTGTCGCGACCTGCCGACTGCTGGAAGTCGGCTACGGGGCCTTGCGCTTGTGATCATTCTGCTGCTGTCGCTGACTGGTATCTCCAGCCGGAGTTCTGGGAGCTTGGGTGCCACTTTGCCAGTCGCACTAACTTGAATCTCTATCTTCATGGAAGAGTCGGCTGTAGCGTATTTGTCTGCAATGACCAGCAACTCGTCAGGGGTCTCGGGCTCGTCGCAGAGGAGCTGATGCTTGAGGAGGGTGCCTTCTCTGCACCCGGCTGCGAAGTACTCGATAGCCTGCACCTCGTGCACGCCCTCGTAGGAGTTCCAAAGCTCGCCCCATCGCGTGAGGTATTCGCGTGTCGACTCGTCTTGGCCTTGCACGCACAAGGAGAGTTGTCGTGGCTTGGGGGGCCGCTTGTACATGCTGGTGAAGTTGCGGATGAAAGCCTCGGTGAAGTCGACCCAACTGTTGATGCTGCGGGGCTTCAAACTGTTCAACCATGTCTGGGCCCTGCCCTGGAGCATTAGCGGAACGTACTTCACGGCAACACGCTTGTTGCCGTTTGCTATGTTGACGGCTGTGGAGTAGTCAACTAGCCAATCTTCCGGTTTCACGGAGCCGGTGTACTTGGGTGTGTCTCAGGGGAGCGTGAACCCTTTGGGGAAGGGCTCATCTCGGATGCGGGGCCCAAAGCAGGGTGGACCCAGCTCGTCTTCTTCTTCCAGCGCCAGGGATCGGTGGAGTCGGTCGATCCGGTGGCGAGCCTCGTTCTCTCCGACTCCCTCTCGACGGCCGAGGCGGTCACCGAGAGTCGGATGCTCGATAGGCGGTCGGGAGACTCGTCTTTCCCTTCGTGGTGGGGGAGGCAGGTAGTCGCCCCACCGCTCCACTGCTCTTGGGCGGCCGTCTTGGTCGCGCTCGATGGTGATGCGAGTCCGACTGTGGCTAACAGCCGGATCCTTCTCTTTTCTTCCGCGGACTCTGCTAGTCGGCGTCCGAGACGTCGCGCCTTGATCTCGGCGGGGAGGTAAGTCGTCATTCTGTCGCTGCGGCGCCTCCATGCGACAGCCGGCTTCGTTCTATGCGGCAGCCGATTTGAGGAGTCGCTGGACTCGCTCGGTCATTAGGCGGCGCTCTTCGCCTTCGAAGTTGTCTAGCTCGTCTGCTGCTGCCTGGGCGGCACGGATGTTCTCCGCAGGCGTGGCATATATGGGGCGATCGGCCCCGAACAGGTTGGCGACGGCCGCGCCGCGTTGTCGGACCGCGCCTAGGCGGCTAGGCCCAGTCGGCACTGGCGAGCCACCCACAGCGCGATCCAGCTCACGTTGGTAGGCCTCCGACAAGCGTCTCATGCTTGCCAGCTTCTTCGCGCCTTCGACAATCTGAAGGCGGCGTGTCTCTAGCGTCTCGGCATCAGCGTCCTCCAGAATGGGTGCCGTCAGGTCTCGCAGAGCTGCGTCGAGCGGGTCATGAGCTCCTTCACCGGAGTGCTCACCATGGCTGATGACGAGCACTTCCGTGATGGCGCTTCTGCCACTCGCCTCGCGAGGGAGCGGCTCGTCGTAGATCACCACGTTGGAGGGGAACGTGTCGAGCGACACACCGTCGGAGTCGACCAGCATCGGGTCGGTGGAGCCTACAGACTCCAAGTCCACGGCAGGCTCGCCGGCGACGTGGAGATGGTCGAGGAGGCCCGCGAGGAGGCTTTCGGGGCCGCCCGTGCCCGCATCGGATGCAGGCTCATCGGAGATGCTAACCTCGCCGAGAAGGTCAGCGAGGCAGCTCGCCGCGCAGGCGTCGTCGACGCTTTGCAGCGCGTCAGGGCAAGCGCCATCGGGCGTGCCGGGCTGGCTATGCTCGCGGGGGAGGAAAAGGGTTCCCGTCCAAAGCAGGTCTCCGGACGACGGTGCACCTCGCCCCACGGTGGGCGCCAAATGTCGGGGGTTGGGTGCGACATATGACAAAGGATGGCTTATCATGGTGGGAGCGAGTAAAACGTCGCCGGTGCCAGGAAACGGGATTAGGCGAAGGCATGCACGCCGGTGAATCTTACCCAGCTTCGGGGCTCTCCGGGGAGATAATACCCCTACTGCTGCTCTGCGGGGTCTCCGCATGATCACTAAGGCGTAGTGACTACAAGGTTGCTCCTAGAGCTGTATTCTGGAGGTAGAAGGAGGCAAGGCTAGCCCTCTTCTTCCTATGTGATCTGGTCTAAGGCTAATGGATGCGAACCCTTTGCATGGGTGCCCTGGGGGGTTTATATAGGCCTACCCCCCGGGGGTACAATGGTAATCCGGCTGGGCACGGGTCCCAGCCGTTTGTTTCACAGGCCGCCGTCTTCTCCGCCGACTGATGGGCCCGCCGACTCGCGGTCCCCGCCGATGAGTCCAGCACTGTAGCCGTGCTTCTGATGACGCAGGCTTGGTCATTGGGTTGTGGCAACAGTGCCGCCGTCTATCGGGCGATCACTGTCGTTACTCCCCATCTTGTCTGGTTAATGGCGCGTGGGACCCGTGGGAGAGGCTGGCCGACTCCGAGGAGCCGACTCCCACAGGGCCGCCTTCGGGGCGTATCTGCCGTCTTCTATGCTCTCACTGACTGGCGGGTCCATCGTCTCTGAGCCATATAGGTAGGCCATCGTGGCCACAGTGCGCCGCATACTGTGGCTAAGGTCAAGTCTAGCATGGCTACAATGCCGGGCCACGCCGGAGATCTCCTGCGGTACGGCATACTGTAGCCATGCCGGCTCCTTGCAAGCAGGAGGTGACGGCCACGGCGTGGTCGTACCTGCCTCGTCTATCGCGATGAGTGTAGAGCCGTGGGCCGACTCTCCATAGCCGGCTCCTCCGGAAGTCGCCGGCCATGGGTCGGCCCGTCTGGGAGTCATCATTTGAGACTCGGCTCATCTGGGAGTCGTTATCTGAGACTCGGTTTATCTGGGAGTCGTCATCTAAGACTCGGATCATCTGGGAGTCATCATCTGAGACTCGGTTTATCTGGGAGTCGTCATCTGAGACTCGGTTTATCTGGGAGTCGTCATCTGAGACTCGGTTTATCTGGGAGTCGTCATCTAAGACTCAGCCCATCTGGGAGTCGTCATCTGAGACTCGGCTTTGAGGGGCGCGGCTTGCCCCGATGTCTTGAAAGGTTCTGGGGCTCGGGTCAGCCTACCCGTGGCCCATTACTCCGACAACAAGGGAAAGTTGTGTATAGGTACTAAAAAGGGGAAGATGTGATCTTTGAAGATCCTTTAGATACTCTGCCATACATCTGCGCTGTTTTTCGCCTTGGTGTGTGATCCTTTGAGAGGATCACTAAGCAGGTTTTCATAAGGGGCCGGGAAAAGGTCCCTTGGCACCATAAAAAGATGATGTGGGTTGTAGGGAACCTGAAAAAACAAAGATAAGAAAAAGGTAGATATGAGGGTCCAGGTACGGTCGAGCCGTATTGTGGAATTTTTCCTTGATATGCCTTCATCGTCGCTCATGGTACCTTTAGTGTGTATGTGCATGCGGTACATACGCCGTAATTCGGTTGGGGCTAAGACAAAGGCTGAATTGCTAATCGAGCTCCTGACGAGCTGGACTGTCATTCTGCAGGGTAGTCCGGACTCGTTTGATAGGGTACGGGGGCTTGACTGCCGATGTGGAGTTTGGCTTGATAAGGTCGACCTGTACTTCCGCTGCGAGGGCTGCGGTGTGTTCCTCAGTACAGAGGGAGTGATCCATGTTTCCATGGACTGTTATAACACCGCATGGTCCTGACATCTTGAGTTTAAGATAGGCATAGTGCGAGACTGCATTGAAGCGGGCAAACACAGTTCGTTCGGGCAGTGCATGATAGCCACTGCGGAAAGGGACGATGTCGAAGATCAAGTCTTCGCTTCGGAAGTTGTTCGGCGAACCGAAGACAACCTCCAATGTGATTAAGCCTGTGCAGCGGGCCCCTACACTAGGTATTACTCATTTGAAGGTAGTTTTGGTGGGCTTGATTCTTGACTAGTCAATACCCATTTTGCAGACTGTGTCCTGATAGAGCAGGTTAGGACTGATGCAGCCGTCCATGAGGACTCTCGTGAGGTGGGATCCATCGATAATTGGGTCGAGGACCAACGCGGTTGAACCTCCATGACAGATACTGGTCGGATGGTTTCTGCGATCGAAAGTGATCGGGCATGCTGACCATGGGTTGAATTTAGGGGTGACTGGCTCTATCGCATAGACGTCCCTTAACGAGCGCTTGTGCTCCCTCTTGGGGATGTGAGTAACGTATATCATGTTCACTGTTTTGACCTTGGGGGGAAATTTCTTCTGTCCCCCTGTGTTTGGTGGACAGGCTCCTCGTCGTCATCCTCGCTGGGTGACCCTTTCCCCGTATGCTTGGTGTTTAACTTACCGGCCTGTTTAAAGACCCAACAACTTCTGTTGGTATGGTTGGCAGGCTTGTCAGGGGTGCCGTGAATTTGGCAAGGTCGATCGAGTATTCAGTCCAGGCTAGAAGAACCATCTTTGTTTCTTTTTAATGGCTTCTTCTGCTGACCGGGCTTGGAGCCACTAAATCCGGCGTTGACCGTTGTGTCTCGGCATTGTAAGTGTTGCTCTGATGCTTGTTTTTGTTGCGTCAGGGCCTGCCGTTGCTGTTTCTGGCTTCAGAAGTGACTGGGTTGCTGGTATTGTTGCTTCTATGGGCTAGCTATCTATCTTTGCCTGCGCAAAAGAGGGTCATGAGTGATGTGAGGGCTGCCAAGGACTTTGGCTTTGCTTGGCCGAGGTGTCGAGCGAGCCATTCATCGTGACTGATGTGTTTAAAGGCCGCTAGAGCCTCGCGTTCGAACAATCAACAATTTGGTTCTTTTTATTTAGGAACCGGGTTCAGAATTTTCTGGTTGACTCTCCAGGCTACTGGACTATGTGACTGAGGTCATCAGCGTCCGGAGGCCGGATATAAGTGCCTTGGAAGTTGTCTCTAAAGGCATCCTCCAGGGCTTCCCAGCTTCCAATAGAGTTTTCTGGGAGGCTGTTTAACCAGTACCGAGCTAGTCCCTTAAGTTTTAGGGGGAGGTATTTCATGGCATGTAAATCATCACCGCGAGCCATGTGAATGTGGAGAAGAAAGTCTTCAATCCATACTGTAGGATCTGTTGTGCCATCGTATAATTCAATGTTCACGGGTTTAAACCCTTCTGGGAACTGGTGCTCCATTACCTCATTGGTGAAGCATAGGGGGTGTGCGGCTCCTCTATATCGGGTAACGTCACGACATAGTTCAGATGGAGTATGTATGCGGTTTTCGGCCCGGGTGAAGGTGTGCTTGTCACGCCAGGCCTGATGGCCGTATTCTCGCGCTGTGGCACGCCCCCTTGATCCATAGATTGATCTGGTCTAGCTGGCTCTATTATTCAGGTCCTGTCATAGGTCATAAGTGTATCTTTTAGCCGATGTCTCTCTGCCTTTATGGCGGGGTGGTGCAGACTGGTGTTCGGTTTGAGTTGCCGCTCTGTCCCGGCCATGTGGTGGTCGGTCAGGTCCATCGGCAGCGTTATGCATTAGCGATATAGGCTCTGGGGCCTCATCATCGAATTGGGGTAGCAGCTTGCACTTCAGGTAACTCTTAGTTGGGCGTTCGAGGCCGTATTCCACGACTGCCAGGACATTAGGCCATCTGTCATTGAGCAGATCCTGATAAGCTTGAAGTTGTTGCTGCTTCTTTTTCAGGCTTCTTGCAGTGGCTATTATCTGGCGCTTAAATCTTCGTCGTAGAGGCTCTCATCCTCTTCGGAGATCAGTAAGTAGTTGCTATCCTCCGAGCCCTCGTTCCCGATAGGATCGAGGGGTTGACTTGCCCATCCTCCCAATCATCATGCTCGGATGTTGGTTCAATAGGGGCTTCTTGGTCTTCGGCGTTATCCGGAGTATTGTTGTCTCCGGTGTCGGTATTGTTGTCTTTTTTGCGACGCGATTTCGAGCGGCGTCACTGACGTTGACGGTTTGGTGGTGCCATGGGAGGCTTGTCCTCGACTGGATCCTTCCCACCATCGTCGTCATCCTCTTTGGGTGTGTCCACCATGTACACGTCATATGTGGAAGTGGCCGTCCAGCGTCTGGTAAACAGCGGGTTCTGGCTTTGCTCTTCTTCGGCATCGTCGTGTCGTCGCTGTCTTTGGAAATGTAATCGAGCATGTCAGTTAAGTCCTCGACAGTGGCTATGAAGTGGGTGGTGGGTGAGACATAAAATTCCCCGCTCTCAGCCCCTAGTGTGGGCTGGGCATAGTTTGGTAGCTATTATTCTGCAATGGCGAGAGATCGCATTAAGTACAGGGCCTCATTTAAGAGTGAGGTTTGGACAGGGAAGCGAGAGTTTGTGGAGTAGGGTGGGATAGAAGTTCCCTGTCCAAGCTCATATGACGCAGATCTTGAGAGTTCGGAGTTAGTGTCCGTAGGCAAGTCCGGCTCCATGAGGATAGAGGGAGCCTGGCGTGACTCCAGGCGTGCCGGTGATGCGATCCCCTCCAGTTCTCCGGTGTCAGGCTCTATAGCTGCAGAGAGTCCGACGGGTTTTAAACTCCCGTCTTCGGACCTGGTGGTGTGCTCTGGATCTAAGGCCAGAGCGGTGATTGGGTCGCGAACCCTTGGAAGATCAAGTCTCCTCGGATGTCAGCGACATAGTTCAGATTTCCAAAACTGATCTGATGACCAGGGGCGTAGCTGTCGATCTCTCCAGATGGCCAATCGAGTTGGCGCACAGTGCGAAGCCGCCGAATATGAAAATTTGGTTGAGGAGAAAAGTCTCCCTCAGGGCGGTATTGTTGTAGATGATCGATGGAGCCATTGAGCCTTCTAGTGACGGCATAGTGGAACTCTCAATGAAAGCACCAATGTCGGTGTCAAAACCAGCAGATCTCAGGTAGGGGGTCCCGAACTATGCGTCTAAGGATCGAAGGTAATAGGAGGCAGGGTACACGATGTTTACCCAGGTTCGAGCCCTCTTAATGGAGGTAATACCCTACTTCCTGCTTGATTGACTTTGATGAGTAGGTGTTACAAGAGTTGATCTACCTCGAGATCGTAATGGCTAAACCCTAGATGTCTAGGATGTATGATTGTGATTGCCTCTACGGACTATGCCCTACTGTTTATATAGGCATCGGAGGGGACTAGGGTAGTACAAAGTCAGTTTGCAGAGGAAGGAAACTATACATCTGAATGCCAACCTTGCCATCCACGCAAAAGAGACTCCCATTCGGACACGGGAGAAGGCCTTCTATCTTGTATCTTCACGGCCCATCAATCCGACCCATGTCACATAGGCCGGCTCCCCGAGGACCCCACAGTCCAGGACTCCCTCAATGTTGAAGTCTTGTGTGGGAAAATAAAATACCCTACTGATTTTCTTGTTCTTGTTTCCCCATGCTACCTCTTGAGCTTGCGTTGGTTTTCCCTTGAAGAGGAAAGGGTGATGCAGCAAAGTAGTGTAAGTATTTCCCTCAGTTTTTATAACCAAGGTATCAATCCAGTAGGAGACGACGCACAAGTCACCGAATACCTGCACACAAACAATCAACAACTTGCACCCAACGCGATAAAGGGGTTGTCAAGCCCTTCACGATCGCTTGCAAAAGTGTGATCTAATAGAGATATATAAACGGTAAAGTACATATTTTTGGTATTTTTGGTTTATATATTGGTAGTAAAGATTGAATAGTAGATCGGAAACTAGCAGGATGTAAACAAGATTCAATATAATGGAAAAGAGACCCAGGGGCCATAGGTTTCACTAATGGCTTCTCTTCAGATAGCAAATATTACGGTGGGTGAACAAATTACTGTCAAGCAATTGATAGAAAAGCGCATACTTATGTCGATATCTAAGGCAATGATCATGAACATAGGCATCACGTCTGTGTCAAGTAGACCAACTGATGAAGTCATGTACCTAGGGTAGGGTCATGAACCTGTCCAAGGTACCCTCCCCAAGGGCATCTTTTAGAAGAAGCCGTCTTCCAGTCGACCAAGAGGGACTCCACTTGACGGACTAGAAGACACTCGATGAACCTGAAGACACTCGACCATGAAGACTCACTCGACCACCAGGAGTTCAAGATCTACTCTGTATCCAAACGGTCTATAATTAAGTAGTCTTTATGGTCATGATGACACTTTATGTAAGGCGTTACCAGTAACGCCTGACCTTAATGTACTTTAAACCTCCGCTACGTGGGCTGGCTGGGGTCTTGGCGTCCTCTATATAAGCCACCCTCCTCCACTGGTAGAAGGGTTCGCACCCCTGTAACTCTCACACACATAATCCAGTCGACCGCCTCCGGGCTCTGAGACGTAGGGTTGTTACTTCCTCTGAGAAGGGCCTGAACTCGTAAAACACTTGTGTGTACAACTGCTCCATAGCTAAGATCTTGCCTCTCCATACCTACCCCCTATTCTACTGTCAGACTTAGAACCATGACAGTTGGCGCCCACCTTGTGGCAGGTGTCTTAGCGACTAGTTGGAGAAGTTGCAATCTTTTCAACTCCCATCATCATGGTTTCAGGTGGAGTTTTGGTTGAGGGCCGCGAGATCCGTCTCGGCGTGCTCACATTCGTCGCCGACAACTCTGCCTGGCTACAGGAGGCTCCGCTCGACGTGGATGCGCTCCCAGTCCGTGGAGCTACGCACTTTCGAGCATGCGTCCGCGGCGTCCTTCTGCGGCAACGTCGACTTAGTATCGGCCAGTTTTCATGTCATCCTCCCTCCCAGCTTCCCGCCGGTGTAAGCGCTCCGGTCGGTCGAGGCTTTAGCGGTGAGTGAGGCACGCAGTGGCTCGCCAGTTGACCACTACCCTAGTCGCGGCAATCGAGCCCGACGAATCTCTCTACGGCCTGTTCGACCTGTCGACTGGCTCCGCAGAGACTGCATCCGAATGCGACAGCAGTGATCCGGCGGCGGAGGTCCTGATGGTCAATGGGCTGCACGTTCCCCCCAGCTTTCCTGGCACCGAGGGAGGCAACGGCGGAGACGATCCATCGCACGACCATGAGGAGTACCGCCCCGAGCCCCTCGACTCGCAGCAGAGGGAAGAGCTTCGCCGCCGGAACATGGATGTGCTTCATATTCCAATCGTTGGAGAAACCCCTGAGGCTCGCGCCTTAGAGGATGCGCGCTTGGCCAACCTGGCTGAGTGCACTCGACTGGAGAACCTTCAGCGGGCACTCGACGAGCGCGCGCGGCAACGGATTCCAGACTGCAGTCGACGCCAACTCTTTAAACCTCTGACTCAGGTATACCGCACTCCGATCCAGAATTTGGCATCTGCAACCCATATAGCAGAGTCGATTCAACCTTTCCAGTCAGAGGCTGGCAGAGGCTTGATGCAGATTAGGGATTTGCTCCGGGCACCAGGAGATCAGAATTCGGCTGTTGTCGCAGTCGTGGAACAGGATTCATAGCAGATCTGTGGCGGCGAATATGGTCCAGTCGGCTTATACCCCCAGATCACCCCCGAGGCGTGAAGGGCATGGCGACCGGCACGATCAGTACAGGAACTATGAGAAGTATGATCACCGATTCGATCACAACGATCAACGTCGAGTGCCCACTCCTCCCCCAAGGGGTGGATCATATATGCCTCGACAGCAGGATGACAGACGCCAGCACAGTGGCGGGCGAAGAATTCCGGTCGACCCCAGGGAATCAGGCTTTGATGCGAGATCCATCTTCGTTCAAAGTCTGGTCTACCGGAACAGAGCCCACAAAGAGGGTAATGACAGAGATGTACCCACTAGCAGCCGAGTGCACGTCTCAGGACCAGAGTGTTTCAGCAGAGCCATCAGAGCCGCGGTGATTCCTCCCAACTTCAGGTTGGCGACTGGAGTCAGCAAGTTCAACGGTGAGTCCAAGCCTGATACTTGGCTTGAGGACTACCGAGTGGCTGTTCAGATCGGCGGCGGAAATGATGAGGTGGCCATGAAGCATCTGCCTCTCATGTTGGAAGGGTCAGCCAGGGCATGGCTGAATGAGTTGACACCCAGCAGCAACTACACGTGGGAGGACCTCTCCCGAGTGTTTGTCAGGACGTTCGAAGGAACGTGCAAGTGGCCGGCGGGACTGACAGAGCTGCAATCTTGCATACATAAGTCGAATGAGACTCTGAGGGATTACATCCAGATATGGACCACGCTGCATCACACAGTAGAAAATGTATCTGATCACCAGGCAGTTTGCGCCTTCAAGGAGGGCGTAAAGTACAGAGAGCTAAGCCTGAAATTTGGTCAAACCGGAGACATGTCTCTGAGTCGAATGATGGAAATAGCCACCAAATATGCCAATGGTGAGGAAGAGGATCAGCTCCGGAGCGGCAAGCACAAGTGAGTCGCCCTGGACACCGGAGGCGGAAATTCCAGTTGGAAGCAAAAGCGTAAAGCCGAGCCAGCCGCACCTGGAGGAGCCTTGGCCCTGAACCAAGGAAAGTTCAAAGGGAAACCCAAGGGGCCTTGGAACCCCAAGAAAATAAAGGATAAAGAAGGAAATGACGTGATGGATTTACCATGTCACATCTACACCAAGAAAGACGAAGAGGGTAATTTCATCTACCCGAAGCATACCACTCGACAGTGTCGACTACTGATACAGCAGTTCCAAGGGAAGCATCCCAAGGACAAAGAAAAAGAGTCGGACAAGGTTGAGGACAAGGAGGATAGTGACGAGGAATATCCGGAGGTCAATTCCACCTTGATGATTTTTGCCGATGTTGAGAGCAAAAACCAACTGAAAGTTATAAACCGAGAGGTGAATATGGCTGCTCCGTCAACACCCAATTACCTGAAGTGGTCTCAGACTGCCATTACATTCGACCAGTCTAACCACCCCATGCACATAGCCACCCCTGGGAGGCAAGCGCTGGTGGTCAACCCCGTCGTTGAAGGCACTCGACTGATCAAAGTGTTGATGGATGGCGGCAGCACTTGGAATATACTATATGGTGAGACGCTGAAAGGGATGGGCATTCCGATGTCCAGACTGAGCACAAGCAACATGAGTTTTTATGGAGTCATCCCTAGCAAAAAGGCCGCATCACTTGGCCAGATTGCTCTTGATGTAGTTTTTGGTGATTCAAAGAATTTCTGCAAAGAGAAGCTGACGTTTGAGGTTGTGGATTTCCAGAGTGCCTATCATGCAATTTTGGGCAGGCCAGCTTATGCACGTTTTATGGCTCAACCATGTTACGTGTACCTCAAACTAAAGATGCCTGGTCCTAAAGGCGTGATCACTGCCACTGGTAACCGCAAGAAGGCAGAAGAGTGCTTTCAGAAAGGCTCAAAGATCGCCGATGCTCAGATGGTGGCAGAAGAGTGGCAGGAACACCAAAGGAATGCAGATCCGAGTGATTTGTTGCGAGCCAAAAAGCCTGCTACGGAATCAGCGTTTCAGTCGTCCGGTGAGACAAAACCCGTTCACATCCACCCGACCGACCCTAACGCTGCTCCGACTCATATCTCCACAACACTCGACCCCAAATAGGAAGAAGCGCTCATCCAGTTCCTCCGTGAGAACTGGGTCATCTTTGCATGGAAACCTTCTGACATGCCGGGTGTACCCAGGGGACTGGCTGAGCATCGTCTACGAGTCGATTCAAAGGCAAAACCTGTGAAGGAACATCTGCGACGGTCCGCCATCTAGAAAAGGAAGGCTATTGGCGAGGAAGTGGCTCGGCTCCTAGCAGCAGAGTTTATCCGGGAGATTTATCATTCTGAGTGGCTCGCCAATGTCGTCATGGTCCCCAAAAAGGACAACTCGCTTCGCATGTGCATCGATTTTAAGCATATCAATCGGGCCTGCCCGAAAGATCATTTTCCTCTTCCCCGCATCGACCAAATAGTCGACTCGACTGCGGGATGTGAGCGACTGTCTTTCTTGGACGCTTATTCTGGGTACCATCAGATCCGTCTGTTTGGGCCCGATGAGATCAAAACGGCTTTCATCACCCCATTCTGGTGCTTCTGTTATGTCACCATGCCATTCGGCCTCAAGATTGCCGGAGCCACGTTCATGAGGATGATTCAGAAGTGTTTACTCACTCAAATCAGTCGGAATGTGGAAGCGTACATGGATGACATTGTGGTCAAGTCACGGAAAGGTTCCGACCTACTGACTGACCTCGCTGAAACATTTGCCAACCTCAGGAGGTACGATATCAAGCTTAACCCATCCAAGTGCACATTCGGAGTTCCTGGTGGAAAGTTACTCGGTTTTCTCGTTTTCGAACGAGGAATTGATGCAAACCCAGAGAAAGTAGGCACAATACTCCGAATGAAAAGACCTGTGCGTGTGCATGATGTTCAGAAGCTTACTGGTTGCTTGGCCGCTTTAAGTCGATTCATCTCTCGTCTCGTGAGAAGGCATTGCCTCTTTACCGACTGATGAAGAAGTCAGACAAGTTTGAGTGGACTCCTGAAGCTGATGCAGCGTTTGCAGAGTTAAAACCCTGCTTTCCACCCAGCCGGTGCTTGCTGCCCCTATCAGCAAAGAGCCTTTGCTGCTTTACATTGCAGCCACAGGACAAGTCGTCAATACTGTACTTACGGTCGAGAGGGAAGAAGAAGGGAAAGCCTTCAAAGTTCAGCGCCCGGTATATTACATTTCCGAAGTCCTGACCCCATCCAAGCAACGATACCCTCATTATCAGAAGCTTGTATATGGGATTTATATGACCACGAAGAAAGTTGCTCACTACTTCTCTGACCATATCATCACACTCATCACTGACGCCCCCTTATCAGAGATTCTGCACAATAGAGACGCAACCGGTCGAGTGGCAAAATGGGCGATTGAACTTCTTCCCCTAGATATCAGATTTGAGGCAAAGAATGCTATCAAGTCCCAAGCAATAGCAGATTTCCTCGCCGAGTGGACTGAACAGCAGTTACCGACCCAAGTTCACTCGGAGCACTGGACTATGTTCTTCGATGGCTCCAAAATGCTGAATGGTTCCGGTGCCGGAGTGGTCTTGGTTTCCCCCTGAGGAGATAAGCTCAGATATGTACTCCAGATTCACTTTGATTCCTCCAACAATGAAGCAGAATACGAAGCACTCTTGTACGGGTTGCGTATGGCCATTTCACTCGGCGTCTGTCGCCTCATGGTCTACGGTGACTCGGACTTAGTGGTCAACCAAGTGATGAAGGAGTGGGACGTCAGAAGCCCAGCCATGACTGGTTACTGCAATGCAGTCAGAAAGCTGGAGAAGAAATTTGAGGGATTAGAGCTCCATCACGTTCCCCGACTTAAAAATCAAGCAGCCAATGACTTGGCGAAGATAGGTTCAAAGAGAGAAGCCATTCCGAGTGGCGTGTTTTTGGAGCATGTTCACACGCCATCGGTTCAAGAAGATCCTTTCACTGAGGAAGCCCCGCAGCCAAAAAGCGCCACAGATCCGACTGAAGTCGAGGTCCCAACTGTGGTCGACTTAATCATGGAAGTTCTGGTCATCACTCCCGACTGGACAGTGCCCTATATCGCCTATATTCTGAGGAAAGAGCTCCCCGAGAATGAAGAAGAGGCTCGAGAGATCATCCGCCGATCCAAAGCCTTCACCATCATGAGGGGACAGTTGTACAGAGAAAGTGCGACTGGAGTCAGCCAGAAATACATAACACCGGAAGAAGGTCGAATGATTCTCAATGACATCCACTCGGGGACCTGTGGCCATCATGCGTCCTCTCGGACCATCGTGGCTAAAGCATACCGAGCGGGTTTCTACTGGCCCAGAGAAAATGAGATGGCAAAAGAGATAGTCGACAAGTGTGAAGGATGTCAATTCTACTCCAATATGTCGCACAAACCCGCCTCAGCCTTGAAGACCATTCCACTCGTCTGGCCTTTCACTGTATGGGGGTTGGATATGGTTGGACCACTGAGAACAGGCAGAAATGGCTACACCCATGTATTGGTAGCAGTCGACAAGTTCACCAAGTGGATTGAGGCTAAACCCATCAAGAATCTGGATGCCGGCACCGCCGTCAGCTTCATCAGGGAGTTGGTATTCAGATATGGAGTTCCCCACAGTATCATCACAGACAATGGGTCAAACTTCGACTCTGAAGAATTCAGAACCTTCTGCGCATCTCAGGGTACATGAGTTGACTATGCTTCAGTCGCCCACCCTCAGTCGAATGGACAAGCAGAACAAGCAAATGCCTTAATTCTCAAAGGGTTGAAACCCCGACTGATGCGCGACCTCAAGCACGCAGCTGGTGCATGGGTCGACGAACTTCCATTGGTGCTTTGGGGATTAAGGACCACGCCAAACCGGTCGACTGGGAGGACTCCATTCTTCTTGGTCTACGGAGCTGAAGCAGTCTTGCCGAGTGACCTGCTTCACAACGCACCCCGAGTCGAACTCTACACTGAAGCTGAAGTAGAGCAAGCCCGATAGGACGCGGTCGACCTTCTAGAAGAAGAAAGAGAAATGGCCTTGATCCGATCGACCATTTACCAGAAGGACTTGCGTCGCTTCCATGCCAGAAATGTGAAGAGTCGAGCTTTCCAGGAGGGAGATTTAGTTCTTCGAGTGGATCAGCAGAAACCACACAAGCTTGCTCCTACTTGGGAAGGTCCCTTCATCGTCACCAAGGTTCTCCATAATGGGGCATACTGCCTTTACAATGTCGAGCACCAGATTGACGAGCCCCGAGCATGGAACGCGGACCTGCTCCGCCCTTTTTATACTTAAGTTTTTCACTCGGATGAGTTGTAATAAAACTACTCCCGTAGTGTATTCATCAAAGACAAGAGTTTCATAATTTTCTCAGTAATTGTTATTGCTTTTGTTCTCATAAATCTGTCCCCCAGTGGGTGGCTTAGCCGCGAACCCGTTTCGCCTAAGCTTGTAAAAAATCCTACCGAGTGGTAAGCCAGCCTTCCACTCGGAGGCTTAGCTGCGAATCCGTTTCGCCTAAGTTAAAACAAAATCCTACCGAGTGGTGAGCCAACCTTCCACTCGGAGGCTTAGCTGCAGTCCAAGTACTCGCCTAAGTAAACAAAATCCTACCGAGTGGTGAGCCAGCCTTCCACTCGGAGGCTTAGCTGTAGTCCAAGTACTCGCCTAAGTAAACAAAATCCTACCGAGTAGTAAGCCAGCCTTCCACTCGGGGACTTAGCTGCAGCCCAGTGCTCGCCTAAGTTTTCGAAAATCCTACCGAGTGGTAAGCCAGCCTTCCACTCGGAGGCTTAGCTGCAGCCCACTCCTCGCCTAAGTTTTTGAAATTCCTACCGAGTGATAAGCCAGTCTTCCACTCGGAGGCTTAGCTGCAACCTAGTGTTCGCCTAAGAATAAAAGACATCGTACGCTTCGCAAGGAGGACAAGGCGCAGGTCGACCCCTGCTTCCTCCTTCCGAGCTACGTCACAAACACAATGTGCGTTCCGCAAGGAGGAGGAAGCGCGGGTCGAGTGCTACCTTCTCCTCCAAAGCCGTGCCACGAAAATCCTACCGAGTGGAGAGCAAACCTCCCACTCGGGGGCTTAGCTGCAGCCCAGTGCTCGCCTAAGTTTCTAAAATCCCACTGAGTGGAGAGCAAACCTCCCACTCGGGGGCTTAGCTGCAGCCCAGTGCTCGCCTAAGTTTCTAAAAAAACCTACCGAGTGGAGAGCAAACCTCCCACTCGGGGGCTTAGCTGCAGCCCAGTGCTCGCCTAAGTTTCTAAAATCCTACTGAGTGGAGAGCAAACCTCCCACTCGGGGGCTTAGCTGCAGCTAAGTGCTCGGCTAAGTTTCTAAAATCCTTCCGAGTGGAGAACAATTTTCTCACTCGGAGGCTTGGTTGCAACCCAGCACTCGCCCAAACATGACGAGCACAATTCGACTGCAATTTGTGCTTCACTCCTACCTGCAAAAGAGCATTACAGATACTTGTATATATTCCAACCCAAAGAAGATGGTTGTCCGAAAGAAGCAAATGTATTTCAATGGCAAATCAAGTTCGGATAACGTCCTACGGACCCAGAAGTGCTCAGGCATCAAGCCTGTTCAAGTTTGTCGGTTACAAAAATCACTCGGCATTCCGAGGCAAATTCAAATCATCGAGCATAGAAGTTTTTTACCCCTCCTGCGGAGGGCTGGAAGGCGCAACAAACTCGTTCAGGTCGATCCCATCTGCGATCCGAGTGGCAGCCGCGATGAAGGTCTCCATGAAAGAACGAAAGTCATGATTCCTAGTGTTGGCCACCTTGAGAGACACCAGCTTGTCTTCTCTCGCTTCCTTGCAGTGGACGCGGACCAAGGATAGAGCGACGTCAGCACCGCACCTGGCAGAAGACTTCTTCCATTCTTGCACTCAACTGGGAACTTCGTTCAGTCAAGTCATCAGCGACTCAAGGTTGTTCTGAAGCATTTCTTCTGGCCAGAGCGATGTGTCGATGCGCGACGTTGCAGCCTGCAGTCTTGCAAGGTAATCGACCAATGCAGCAACGCGAGACTCGAGGCGGAGCACGTTCATAGCGGTTTCATCCTTCACTGAAGAATTGATGGGATCCAAGCCAGTCTCCACTCGACTAGTCTCCTCTTCAAAGTTTTGGCAGAATTCTGCCGACACGATTCAAGGATAAGCTAATGCCCTTACAGCAAGTCAGTAATTACCAATCGGAGATAAGGGGTTACCTTCGAGCATGAGGAATAGCTTCTTCGCGAGTCCTCCCAGATAAACCTCCAAGTCATTCTTCTTTCCTGCCAGTTCGCCAGCTTTGTCACTCAGGACCATATTGGCATTCTTTAGTCGAGTGACTTCTTGGTTGGCCACGTCGAGAGAAGCTTTCAGATTAGTGTTTTCCTCTTCAAGTTTGTTGACAGAAGCCAACTTCTCTTCTGCAAGTTTTGTCTTGTCCGAAGCCACTTTCTGTGCCTCGGCAAGGTCAAGGTCCTTCTTCTTCAGAGCATCCCTCAGTTTTTTCTGCAAAAATCACAATAAGATCAGACTCGGAGACAGGAAAGAAGCAAGGACAGTCGTCAAGATTCTCACCAAATATACCTTTTGCCTCCTCCTTCGACTTCGTAAAGTTCTCTTGGACAAGCTTCTGGTCAAGTTCAAGCTGGATATGCTTGTTCTCCAATTCGGTATAACGAGAAACAAGGTCACAAGATTTCTGCGAAAGTTCAGTCGACGGACATCAACGACAGATCACTTATGAGTGACTAAAAGAAAAATCATAGTATTTCTAAGACTACATCTGAATCTAAACATTCAACTGTAGTCTCGGGGACTACACCCAGTGGGTGCACTCAGCGTGCCCCCACTAGTTCTATCAGCTAGACTCAGAGTCGATCAGTCGACCGGAAGCAGTTAACTGTCAGCAGTAAAAAAATTCAGACCATAGCCGACTGCCAGCAATCGACCACGGTCTCGGGGACTACACCCAGTGGGTGCACTCAGCGTGCCCCCACCAGTTTTATTGTTCCACTCGACCAAGCTCGAGTGAAACAAGTAAAGTGAGAAATCTCAAGACACAAAGAATACAGTCGACTGCCAGCAGTCCACCGTAGAATTGACACACCCAGTGGGTGCATGACAAACATCAAGATTTCTAGTCAATGTTTAACTAACATGGACATTACTCTGGAGAGCTGAACTCGCGTCATAAGCTGCTTGGCTGGCGGTTCGGATCGCCTTCACCTGCTCCATCATAATCCCGGCCTGGCGTATGGCTTCCTTGGGAGTGCTTGCTTGGTCCTCCGGGACGTGGTAGGTGGAGAAGAGATAAGGCGGGTCAGCACTCGATGACGAAGGGCGGGCAACCGTCAACGGCTCCGCAAAGGACACGGTAGCTCGAGAAACGTTGCTCCCCTCTGGAATCAGTGGCCCAGGTGCTGACACAACCTGAGCAGCCTTGCCAACAATCGCCTTCCTGCTCCTCCTCTGCCTCAGTGGCGCTTCATCGTCATCGTCAGGAAGATTGATGACAACGCTAGGTGGAACTGCAGAAGAAGTTCAAAGTCAAAAATAAAGATTCAATCGACCAAAAGCAAAACCGCGCAGATCATACCAGGATGAGAAGTAGCAGCATCTTCCATTTCTTGATCCTCATGCCTGGCTGAAGTCTCAGAAGTAGCAGCACTGTGATTTCAAATATCAGTCGGTCAGCGATTGAGTCGACCAAGAATGAAAAACATGAGTTATGTCGTTACCCAGAAACAGTCGGAATCTCCATCCTCATCTTCAGTAGGGCCTTCGCCGGTTTTGTCGGGGCCGCTCGGGGTTGCTTCGACGCCTTTTCAGTCGGCGCCGGTGAAGTTGACCGAGGGCGTTTCGTCGACTGCCCAGCAGGCACGACTCCCTTGCCGCGTTCGGTCGCAAGGTCGTGGGCGAGCTTGGACCTCCTTTCGGAACGAGGAGGCACAACTTCCTCCTCCTCTTCCTCCTCCTCTTCCTCCTCATCGGAGCCTGCATCTTCATCACCCTCATCGGCATCCGACTCCCACTCCTCTTGGCTTTCGCCTCCACTTCCTTCCTCCTCTTCGGCCTGTGCTTGCGCCCCATTGGGCATCGAGTACAACTCGGTGGTTTCCTGGAAGACAACAAACAAGAAAAAAGTCAATCAACTGGTCCGCGACAAAACAGAACGGACGGAACGAGAATACAATCGGAGAAAAGTGATCATACCTTGTCTGCCTCATAAGATTGGTCGAGTGGCGGGATCCTCCTGGCTCCATGAGGGTTGTCCTTGTTCCCTGTGATGGCAGTCATCCACCTCTCCAGTGTGGCATCGTCGACCTCTTCGGGGTGGACCCGACTGGTGTCTTCAGTACCAGAGTACAACCACATCGGGTGGCCCCGGTACTGGAGTGGTTGGATGCGCCGCCGAAGGAAAACCTCCAGAAGGTCCATGCCAGTCACACCATCACGAATCAACTGGACTACTCGCTCCATCAACATTTTAACCTGAGCCTTCTCCTCCAGAACTACTTTCAGAGAGGATGGCTTGTTCACTTGACTCATAGAGAAAGGAGGGAGCCCAGTCGACTGCCCTGGCGTCGGCTGGTCTTGGCAGTAGAACTAGGTCGACTGCCACCCTCTGACTGACTCGGGAAGGGTCATAGCTGGGAAAGCACTCTTACTCCTCATCTGGACCCCGAGACCCCCGCACATCTGGATTACCTGAGTTCTCTCATCGTTGGGGCTGGCCTTTTTCACCGTTTGAGAACGACAAGTGAATATGTGCTTGAAGAGGCCCCAGTGCGGCCGACAACCCAAGAAGTTTTCACAAAGATACAAAAGCGGCGAGATAGGCAATGGAATTGGGGGTAAAGTGATGAAGCTGAGCCCCAAAGAAATTCAGGAACCCTCGAAAGAAAAGATGTGGTGGCAGAGAGAACCCTCGATCTACATGAGTCGCCAAGAGGACACACTCACCCTCCTGAGGCTGTGGCTGCCATTCCATCCCCGGGAGCCTCGCCGCCCCGTGCGCAATCAGGCCTTCGTTGGCCAGGTCGTCGAGATCCTTTTGGGTGATGGTCAAGCGGATCCATTCACCATGGATCCAACCTTGCGGCAAGCGGGACCACGACAATGATCCCCCTCGACTGGTCGCTCTCCCCTTCACCTTCGACATCACCGTCGCCTTCTTCGCCCGCTCCAAAGCCGCCGTCTTCTCTTTCACCATTGTCACCGACGAGGCTGGAACGGAGCAGCGGCATCGGGTAGTTGGTGGGCGCAGCGGATGAATCTGGAGGCGAGGGAGGAGAAAATGAGGAGGCACTATTCAAAAAACCTCCGCCAGTTTCCTTATATGGAGTCACTTCCGAGTGGCCGATAGGTAGGCCCAGGCGATCCTGTCAAATCCCGAAACAGTCGCGCAGGCGATACGTGGCGAAAAAGGCGGCGTGGGAATCGAGGCGTCCCTGCCTTATCCCATCTGAGTACCGCAGTCTTCTCCGCTTCGCACGCTTCCCAAAATTTCGGATCCCACTAAATCCACTAACCACAGGGCAACTTGTCAGACGGAAGATCTCCTGTGATCCGTCGCTCAGAAATCGACAAGTTCATAAAGTTCACTCGACAGATATAAAGAATGGATCAAGGCGACTGAACGAAAGTTGACACCCTCACTTGAAAGTCATTGATCCAGAGCAAAACACCTTTACAGCACCAGAATGCAGGTCGGAAAGATTGCCAACTCCCTCCTCACTCAAACCTCGATCCATTCGGGGGCTACTGATGAAGTCATGTACCTAGGCTAGGGTCATGAACCTGTCCAAGGTACCCTCCCCAAGGACATCTTTTAGAAGAAGCCGTCTTCCAGTCGACCAAGAGGGACTCCACTCGACGGACTAGAAGACACTCGACGAACCTGAAGACACTTGACCATGAAGACTCACTCGACCACCACGAGTTCAAGATCTACTTTGTATCCAAACGGTCTGTAATTAAGTAGTCTTTATGGTCATGATGACACTTTATGTAAGGCGTTACCAGTAACGCCTGACCTTAATGTACTTTAACCCTCCGCTACGTGGGCTGGCTGGGGTCTTGGCGTCCTCTATATAAGCCACCCCCCTCCACTGGTAGAAGG
Organism: Triticum aestivum; assembly: GCF_018294505.1. Taxonomy (NCBI): domain Eukaryota; kingdom Viridiplantae; phylum Streptophyta; class Magnoliopsida; order Poales; family Poaceae; genus Triticum; species Triticum aestivum. The sequence goes on along the minus strand of NC_057804.1, from coordinate 367,547,567 downwards.
GTTCGCACCCCTGTAACTCTCACACACATAATCCAGTCGACCGCCTCCGGGCTCCGAGACGTAGGGCTGTTACTTCCTCTGAGAAGGGCCTGAACTCGTAAAACACTTGTGTGTACAACTGCTCCATAGCTAAGATCTTGCCTCTCCATACCTACCCCCTATTCTACTGTCAGACTTAGAACCACGACACCGACTCCTGCTTGCATCTACTACTATTACTCCACACATCGTCATCTATCCAGCATGCATCTCGAGTATTAAGTTCATAAAGAACGGAGTAACGCATTAAGCAAGATGACATGATGTAGAGGAATTAACTCAAGCAATATGATGAAAACCCCATCTTTTTATCCTCGATGGCAACAATACAATACGTGCCTTGCTGCCCCTACTTGTAGGGGAACGTAGCAGAAATTCAAAATTTTCCTACGTGTCACCAGGATCTATCTATGGAGAAACCAGCAACAAGGGGGAGGAGAGTGCATCTACATACCCTTGTAGATCGCTAAGCGGAAGCGTTCAAGAGAACGGGGTTGAAGGAGTTGTACTCGTCGTGATCCAAATCACCGGAGATCCTAGTGCCGAATGGACGACACCTCCGCGTTCAACACACGTACAGCCCGGTGACGTCTCCCACGCCTTGATCCAGCAAGGAGAGAGGGACAGGTTGAGGAAGACTCCGTCCAGCAGCAGCACAACGGCGTGGTGGTGGTGGAGGAGCGTGGCAATCCTGCAGGGCTTCACCAAGCACCGCGGGAGAGGAGAAGGGAGAGAGGTAGGGCCGCGCCAAGAGGGAGAGAAAATCATGTGTTGGCAGCCCCAAAACCCTCAAGTATATATAGGGGGAGAGGGAGGGGGTGTGCCCCCTCTAGGGTTTCCACCCCAAGGGGTGCGGCTGCCCCCAATCCCATCTAGGGTGGTGGCCAAGGGGGGAGAGGGGAAACTTGCCCCCCAAGTTAGGTGGGTGCGCCCCCTCCCCCAACCCTAGGCGCCTTGGGCCCTTGTGGGGGGCGCACCAGCCCAACTGGGGCTGGTCCCCTCCCACACTTGGCCCATGCAGCCCTCCGGGGCCGGTGGCCCCACTTGGTGGACCCCCGGGACCCTCCCGGTGGTCCCGGTACATTACCGATAAAACCCGAAACTTTTCCGGTGACCAAAACAGGACTTCCCATATATAAATCTTTACCTCCGGACTATTCCGGAACTCCTCATGACGTCTAGGATCTCATTCGGGACTCCGAACAACATTCGGTAACCACATACAAACTTCCTTTATAACCCTAGCGTCATCGAACCTTAAGTGTGTAGACCCTACGGGTTCGGGAATCATGCAGACATGACCGAGACGTTCTCCAGTCAATAAACAACAGAGGGATCTGGATACCCATGTTGGCTCCCACATGTTCCACGATGATCTCATCGGACGAACCACGATGTCAAGGACTCAATCGATTCCGTATACAATTACCTTTGTCTAGCGGTATTGCACTTTCCCGAGATTCGATCGTCGGTATCCTGATGCCTTGTTCAATCTCGTTACCAGCAAGTCTCTTTACTCGTTCCGTAACACATCATCCCGTGATCAACCCCTTGGTCACATTGTGCACATTATGATGATGTCCTATCGAGTGGGCCCAGAGATACCTCTCCGTTTACATGGAGTGACAAATCCCAGTCTCGATTCGAGCCAACCCAACAGACACTTTCGGAGATACCTGTAGTGCACCTTTATAGCCACCCAGTTACGTTGTGACGTTTGGTACGCCCAAAGCATTCCTACGGTATCCGGGAGTTGCACAATCTCATGGTCTAAGGAAATGATACTTGACATTAGAAAAGCTTTAGCATACGAACTACACGATCTTTGTGCTAGGCTTAGGATTGGGTCTTGTCCATCACATCATTCTGCTAATGATGTGATCCCGTTATCAACGACATCCAATGTCCATGGTCAGGAAACCGTAACCATCTATTGATCAACGAGCTAGTCAACTAGAGGCTTACTAGGAACATGGTGTTGTCTATGTATCCACACATGTATCTGAGTTTCCTATCAATACAATTATAGCATGGATAATAAACGATTATCATGAACAAGGAAATATAATAATAACTAATTTATTATTGCCTCTAGGGCATATTTCCAACAGCCTCCCACTTGCACTAGAGTCAGTAATCTAGTTCACATCGCCATGTGATTAACACTCACACGTCACATCGCCATGTGACCAACATCCAAAGAGTTTACTAGTGTCATTAAACTAGTTCACGTCATCATGTGATTAAGACTCAATGAGTTCTGGAGTTTGATCATGTTTTGCTTGTGAGAGAAGTTCTAGTCAACGGGTCTGCAACATTCAGATCCGTATGTATTTCGCAAATCTCTAGGTCATATTGTAAATGCTACTTCCACGCTCCACTCGAAGCTATTCCAAATGGTTGCTCCACTATACGTATCCGGTTTGCTACTCAGAGTCATTCGAATAGGTGTTAAAGCTTGCATCGACGTAACCCTTTACGCTGAACTCTTTATCACCTCCATAATCGAGAAACAAATCCTTATTTCTCTAAGGATAATTTTGACCGCTATCTGGTGATCCACTCCTTGATCACCTTTGTACCCTCTTGCCAGACATGTGACAAGGCACACATCAGGTGCGGTACTTAGCATAGCATATTGTAGAGCCTACGTCTAAAGCATAGGGGACGACCTTCGTCCTTTCTCTCTTTTCTGTCGTGGTCGAGCTTTAAGTCTTAACTTTGTACCTTACAACTCAGGCAAGAACTCCTTCTTTGACTGATCCATCTTGAACACCTTCAAGATCATGTCAAGGTATATGCTCATTTGAAAGTATTATTAAGCATTTTGATCTATCTTATAGATCTTGATGCTTATTGTTCAAGTAGCCTAATCCAGGTTTTCCATTGAAAAACACTTTTCAAATAACCCTATATGCTTTACAGAAAATTCTACATCATTTCTGATCATAAATATGTCAACAACATATACTCATCAGAAATTCTATAGTGCTCCCACTCACTTCTTTGGAAATACAAGTTTCTCATGAACTTTGCATAAACCCAAAATCTTTGATCATCTTATCAAAGTGCACATTCCAACTCTGAGATGCTTACTCCAGTCCTTAGAAGGATTGATGGAGCCAGCATACCTTTTAGCATCCTTAGGATCGACAAAAACTTTCTGATTGTATCACATACAACCTTTCCTTACGAAAACTGGTAAGGAAACTCGTCTTGACATCCATCTGCCAGATTTCATAAATGCAGCTAATGCTAACATGATTCCGACGGACTTAAGCATCGCTACGGATGAGAAAATCTCATCGTAGTCAACTCCTTGAACTTGTGAAAAACTCTTCGCCACAAGTCGAGCTTCATAGACGGTGACATTACCGTCCACGTCTGTCTTCTTCTTAAAGATCCATTTATCTCAATGGCTTGCCGATCATCGGGCAAGTCCACCAAAGTCCATGCTTTGTCCTGAGACATGGATCCTATCTCGGATTTCATGGCTTCTAATCATTTGTTGGAATATGGGCCCACCATTGCTTCTCCATAGCTCGTAGGTTCATTGTTGTCCAGCAACATGACCTTCAAGACAGGATCACCGTACCACTCCAAAGCAGTACGCGTCCTTGTTGTCCTACGACGTTCGGTATTGACTTGATCCGAAGCTTCATGATCACTATCATAAGCTTCCACTTCAATTGATGTAGGTGCCATAGGAACAACTTCCTGTGCCCTGCTACACACTAGTTGAAGTGATGGTTCAATAACCTCATCAAGTCTCCACCATCCTCCCACTCAATTCTCGAGACAAACCTTTCCTCGAGAAAGGACCCGATTCAAGAAAAAATCCCTATTGCTTTCGGATCTGAATTAGGAGGTATACCCAACTGTTTTGGGTGTCCTATGAAGATGCATTTTATCCGCTTTGGGTTCGAGCTTATCAACCTGAAACTTTTTCACATAAGCGTCGCAGCCCCAAACTTTTAAGAAACAACAACTTAGGTTTCTCCAAACCATAGTTCGGTGTCGTCTCAACGGAATTACGTGGTGCCCTATTAAAGTGAGTGCGCTTGTCTCTAATGCCTAACCCATGAACGGTAGTGGTAATTCGATCAGAGATATCATGGTACGCACCATATCCAATAGGGTGCAACTATGATGTTTGGACACACCATCACACTATGGTGTTCCAGGCGGTATTAATTGTGAAACAATTTCCACAATGTCTTAATTGTGTGCCAAAGCTCGTAACTCAGATACTCATCTCTATGATCATATCATAGACATTTTATCCTCTTGTCACAATGACCTTCAACTTCACTCTGAAATTACTTGAACCCTTCAATAATTCAGACTTGTGTTTCATCAAGTAAATATACAGTATCTACTTAAATCATCTGTGAAATAAAACATAACGATATTCACCGCATGCCTCAGCAATCATTGGACTGCACACATCAAAGTGTGTTACTTCCAACAAGTTGCTATCTTGTTCCATCTTACTGAAACCGAGGCTTTTCAGTCATCTTGCCTATGTGGTATGATTTGCATATCTCAAGTGATTCAAAATCAAGTGAGTCCAAACGATCCATCTGTATGGAGTTTCTTCATGCGTATACACCAATAGACATGGTTTGCATGTCTCAAACTTTTCAAACACGAGTGAGTCCAAAGATCCATCAACATGGAGCTTCATCATGCGTTTTATACCAATATGACTTACATGGTAGTGCCACAAGTAAGTGGTACTATCATTACTATCTTATATCCTTTTTGGCATGAAAATGTGTATCACTACGATCGAGATTCAATAAACCATTCCTTTTAGGTGCTAGACCATTGAAGGTATTATTCAAATAAACAGAGTAACCATTATTCTCCTTAAATGAATAACCGTATTGCGACAGACATAATCCAATCATGTCTATGCTCAACGCAAACACCAATAACAATTATTTAGGTTTAACACCAATCTCGACGGTAGAGGGAGCGTGCGATGCTTGGTCACATCAACCTTGGAAACACTTCCAACACGTATCGTCAGCTCACCTTTAGCTAGTCTCCGTTTATTCCGTAGCTTTTATTTCGAGTTACTAACACTTAGCAACCAAACCGGTATCTAATACCCTGGTGCTACTAGGAGTGCTACTAAAGTACACATTAACATAATGTATATCCAATATACTTCTATCGACCTTGCCAGCCTTCAAATCTACCAAGTATCTAGGGTAATTCTGCTCCAGTGGTTGTTCCCCTTATTACAGAAGCACTTAGTCTCGGGTTTGGGTTCAACCTTGGGTTTCTTCACTGGAGCAGCAACTGATTTGTCGTTTCATGAAGTGTCCCTTCTTGCCCTTGCCCTTCTTGAAACTAGTGGTTTCACCAACCATCAACAATTGATGCTCCTTCTTGATTTCTACTTTCGCGGTGTCAAACATCGTGAATACCTCAAGGATCATCATATCTATCCCTGATATGTTATAGTTCATCACGAAGCTCTAGCAGCTTGGTGGCAATGACTTTGGAGAAACATCACTATCTCATCTGGAAGATCAACTCCCACTCGATTCAAGTGATTGTTGCACTCAGATAATCTGAGCACAAGATCAACGATTGAGCTTTTCTCCGTTAGTTTGCAGGCTAAGAAAATTGTCGGAGGTCTTATACCTCTTGACGTGGGCACGAGCCTGAAATCCCAATTTCAGCCCTCGAAACATCTCATATGTTCCGCGACGTTTCGAAAAACGTCTTTGGTGCCTCAACTCTACACCGTTTCACTGAACTATCACGTAGTTATCAAAACGTGTATGTATGATGTTCACAACATCCACAGACGACGATTGGGGTTCAGCACACTAAGCGGTGCATTAAGGACATAAGCTTCTACTGTCCGCATAATCGCTACTGTCAACTTTCAACTATATTTTCTCTAGGAACATATCTAAACAGTGGAACTAAAGCGCGAGCTTACGACATAATTTGCAAAGATCTTTTGACTATGTCCAGGATAATTAAGTTCATCTCATGAACTCCCACTCAGATAGACATCCCTCTAGTCATCTAAGTGATTACATGATCCGAGTCAACTAGGCCGTGTCCGATCATCACGTGAGATGGACTAGTCATCATTGGTGAACATCTTCATGTTGATCGTATCTACTATATGACTCATGCTCGACCTTTCGGTCTCTTGTGTTCCGAGGCCATGTCTGTACATGCTAGGCTCGTCAAGTTAACCTAAGTGTTTCGCGTGTGTAAATCTGGCTTACACCCATTGTATGTGAATGTAAGAATCTATCACACCCGATCATCACATGGTGCCTCGAAACGACGAACTTTCGCAACGGTGGACAGTTAGGGGGAACACTTTCTTGAAATTTTAATAAGGGATCATCTTATTTACTACCGTCGTTCTAAGCAAACAAGATGCATAAACATGATAAATATCACATGCAATCAAATAGTGACATGATATGGCCAATATCATTTTGCTCCTTTTGATCTCCATCTTCGGGGCTCCATGATCATCATCGTCACCGGCATGACACCATGATCTCCATCATCGTGTCTTCATGAAGTTGTCTCGCCAACTATTACTTCTACTACTATGGCTACCGGTTAGCAATAAAGTAAAGTAATTACATGGCGTTGTTCAATGACACGCAGGTCATACAATAAATTAAGACAACTCCTATGGCTCCTGCCGGTTGTCATGCTCATCGACATGCAAGTCGTGATTCCTATTACAAGAACATGATCAATCTCATACATCACATATCATTCATCACATTCTTCTTGGCCATATCACATCACATAGCATACCCTACAAAAACAAGTTAGACGTCCTCTAATTGTTGTTTGCATGTTTTACGTGGCTGCTATGGGTTTCTAGCAAGAATGTTTCTTACCTACGCAAAACCACAACATGATATGCCAATTGCTATTTACCCTTCATAAGGACCCTTTTCATCGAATCCGTTCCGACTAAAGTGGGAGAGACTGGCACCCACTAGCCACCTTATGCACCAAGTGCATGTCAGTTGGTAGAACCTGTCTCACGTAAGAGTACGTGTAAGGTCGGTCAGGGCCGCTTCATCCCACAATACCGTCGAAACAAGATTGGACTAGTAACAGTAAGCATATTGTACAAAATCAATGCCCACAACTACTTTGTGTTCTACTTGTGCAAAGAATCTACGCAATAGACCTAGCTCATGATGCCACTGTAGGGGAACGTAGCAGAAATTCAAAATTTTCCTATGTGTCACCAAGATCTATCTATCGAGAAACTAGCAACGAGGGGGAGGAGAGTGCATCTACATACCCTTGTAGATCGCTAAGCGGAAGCGTTCAAGAGAACGGGGTTGAAGGAGTCGTACTCGTCGTGATCCAAATCACCGGAGATCCTAGTGCCGAACGGACAGCACCTCCGCGTTCATTACACGTACAGCCCGGTGACGTCTCCCACGCCTTGATCCAGCAAGGAGAGAGGGACAGGTTGAGGAAGACTCCATCCAGAAGTAGCACAACAGCGTGGTGGTGGTGGAGGAGCGTGGCAATCCTGCAGCTCTTTGCCAAGCACCGCGGGAGAGGAGAAGGGAGAGAGGTAGGGCTGCGCCAAGAGGGAGAGAAACTCATGTGTTGGCAGCCCCAAAACCCTCAAGTATATATAGGGGAGAGGGAGGGGGTGCACCCCCTCTAGGGTTTCCACCCCAAGGGGTGCGGCTGCCCCCAATCCCATCTAGGGTGGCGGCCAAGGGGGGAGAGGGGAAACTTGCCCCCCAAGTTAGGTGGGTGCGCCCCCTCCCCCAATCCTAGGCGCCTTGGGCCCTTGTGGGGGGGCGCACCAGCCCACCTGGGGCTGGTCCCCTCCCACACTTGGCCCATGCAGCCCTCCAGGGACAGTGGCCCCACTTGGTGGACCCCCGGGACCCTCTCGGTGGTCCCGGTACGTTACGATAAAACCTGAAACTTTTCCGGTGACCAAAACAGGACTTCCCATATATAAATCTTTACCTCCGGACCATTCCGGAACTCCTTGTGATGTCCGGGATCTCATCCAGGACTCCGAACAATATTCGGTAACCACATACAAACTTCCTTTATAACCCTAGCATCATCGAACCTTAAGTGTGTAGACCCTACGGGTTCAGGAATCATGCAGACATGACCGAGACGTACTCCGGTCAATAACCAACAGAGGGATCTGGATACCCATGTTGGCTCCCACATGTTCCACGATGATCTCATCGGATGAACCACGATGTCAAGGACTCAATCGATCCCGTATACAATTCCCTTTGTCTAGCGGTATTGCACTTGCCCGAGATTCGATCGTTGGTATCCTGATACCTTGTTCAATCTCGTTACCAGCAAGTCTCTTTACTCATTCCGTAACACATCATCCCGTGATCAACCCCTTGGTCACATTGTGCACATTATGATGATGTCCTACCGAGTGGGCCCAGAGATACCTCTATGTTTACACGGAGTGACAAATCCCAGTTTCGATTCGAGCCAACCCAACAGACACTTTTGGAGATACCTGTAGTGCAACTTTATAGCCACACAGTTACGTTGTGACATTTGGTACACCCAAAGCATTCCTACGGTATCCGGGAGTTGCACAATCTTATGGTCTAAGGAAATGACACTTGACATTAGAAAAGCTTTAGCATACGAACTACACAATCTTTGTGCTAGGCTTAGGATTGGGTCTTGTCCATCACATCATTCTGCTAATGATGTGATCCCATTATCAACGACATCCAATGTCCATGGTCAGGAAACCGTAACCATCTATTGATCAACGAGCTAGTCAACTAGAGGCTTACTAGGGACATGGTGTTGTCTATGTATCCACACATGTATCTGAGTTTCCTATCAATACAATTATAGCATGGATAATAAACGATTATCATGAACAAGGAAATATAATAATAACAAATTTATTATTGCCTCTAGGGCATATTTCCAACACTACTGTCACTAGGAAAGGACATGGCAAGATTGAACCCAAAGCTAAGCACTTCTCCTATTGCAAGAAAGATCAATCTAGTATGCCAAACTAATTCGATAATTCGAACAGACTTGCAAAGATATCAAATCATGCATGTAAGAATTCAGAGAAGAACGAAATAATATTCATAGATAAACTTGATCATAAATCCACAATTCATCGAATCTCGGCAAACACACTGCAAAAGAGTATTACAACGAATAGATTTCCAAGAACACCGAGGAGAACATGGTATTGAGAATCAAAGAGAGAGAAGAAGCAATCTAGCTAATAACTATGAACACGAAGGTCTGTGGTAAACTACTCACGCTTCATCGGAGAGGTAATGGTGTTGATGTAGAAGCCCTCCATGATCGAATCCCCATCTGGCAGGACGCTGGGAAAGGCCCCAAGATGGGATCTCACGGGTACAGAAGGTTGCGGCGGTGGAAACTTGGTTTCATGGCTCTCCCTTATGCTTTTAGGGTATAAGAGTATATATAGGCGAAGGAACTAGGTCAGGGGAGCTACGAGGGGCCCATGAGGGTGGGGGCGCGCCTACCCCCTGGGCGTGCCCTCCTGCCTCGTGGCTTCCTCATTGCATCTTCGACTTCATCTCCAAGTCTTCTGGTTTGCTTTCGGTCCAAGAAAGATCATCGTGAAGGTTTCATTCCGTTTGGACTCTGTTTGGTATTCCTTTTCTGGAAAACTCTAAAATAGGCACAAAAAAACAAAAACTGGCACTAGGCCCTCGGTTAATAGGTTAGTCCCAAAAATAATATAAAATAGCATATAAATGCCTATTAATCATCCAAAACAGATAATATGATAGCATGGAACAATCAAATATTATAGATACATTGGAGACGTATCAAGCATTCCCAAGCTTAATTCATGCTCGTCCTCGAGTAGGGAAATGATAAAAACATAATTTTTGATGTGGAATGCTACCTAACATATTTATCCATGTAATTTTCTTTATTGTGACATGAATGTTCAGATCCGAAAGATTCAAGACAAAATTTTAATATTGACATAAAAACAATAATACTTCAAGCATACTAACAAAGCAATCATGTCTTCTCAAAATAACATGGCGAAAGAAAGTTATGCCTACAAAATCATATAGTCTGGTTGTGCTCCATCTTCATCACACAAAATATTTAAATCATGCACAACCCCGATGACAAGCCAAGAAATTGTTTCATACTTTTGATGTTCTCAAACTTTTTCAATCTTCACACAATACATGAGCGTGAGACATGGATATAGGACTATAGGTGGACTAGAATGGTGGTTGTGGAGAATACAAAAGGGAGAAGATAGTCTCAAATCAACTAGGCATATCAATGGGCTATGGAGATGCCCATCAATAGATATCAATGTGAGTGAGTAGGGATTGCCATGCAACGGATGCACTAGAGCTATAAGTGTATGAAAGCTCAAAAAGAAACTAAGTGGGTGTGCATCCAACTTTCTTGCTCACAAAGACCTAGGGCATTTTGAGGAAGCCCATCATTGGAATATACAAGCCAAGTTCTTATAATGAAAATTCCCACTAGTATATGAAAGTGACAACAAAGGAGACTGTCTATCATGAAGATCATGGTGCTACTTTGAAGCACAAGTGTGGAAAAAGGATAGTAACATTGCCCCTTCTCTCTTTTTCTCTCATTTTTTTTATTTGGGCCTTCTCCTTTTTTATGGACTCTTTTTTGTTTTCCTTTTTTTAGTTTTCGTCCGGAGTCTCATCCCAACTTGTGGACGAATCATAGTCTCCATCATCCTTTCCTCACATGGGACAATGCTGTAATAATGAAGATCATCACACTTTTATTTACTTACAACTCGAGAATTACAACTCAATACTTAGAACAAAATATGACTCCATGTGAATGCCTCTAGCGGTGTACCGGGATGTGCAATGATTCAAGAGTGACATGTATGAAAAAATTATGAATGGTGGCTTTGCCAGAAATACGATGTCAACTACATGATCATGCAAAGAAATATGACAATGATGAAGCATGTCATAATAAACGGAACGGTGGAAAGTTGCATGGCAATATATCTCGGAATGGCTATGGAAATGTCATAATAGGTAGGTATGGTGGCTGTTTTGAGGAAGGTATTGGCGGGTGTTATGGTACCGGCGAAAGTTGCGTGGCACAAGAGAGGCTAGCAATGGTGGAAGGGTGAGAGTGTGTATAATCCATGGACTCAACATTAGTCCTACAAAACTCACATACTTATTGCAAAAATCTATTAGTTATCAAAACAAAGTACTATGTGCATGCTCCTAGGGAGATAGATTGGTAGGAAAAGACCATCGCTTGTCCCCGACCGCCACTCATAAGGAAGATAATTAATAAATAAATCATGCTCCAACTTCATCACATAACGGTTCACCATACGTGCATGCTACGGAAATCACAAACATTAACACAAGTATCTCTCAAATTCACAACTACTCTACTAGCATGACTCTAATATCACCATCTTCATATCTCAAAACAATCATAAAGAATCAAACTTCTCATAGTATTCAATGCACTACATATGAAAGTTTTTATTATATCCATCTTGGATGCCCATCATATTAGGACTAATTTTATAACCAAAGCAAATTACCATGTTGTTCTAAAAATCTCTCAAAATAATATAAGTGAAGCATGCGAGTTCAACAATTTCTATAAAATAAAACCACCATCGTGCTCTAAAAAGATATAAGTGAAGCACTAGAGCAATATTGTCTAGCCCAAAAGATATAAGTGAAGCACATAGAGTATCTAATAAATCACGACTCATGCGTGTCTCTCCCAAAAGGTGTGTACAGCAAGGATTATTGTGGTAAACTAAAAAGCAAAGACTCAAATCATACAAGACGCTCCAAGCAAAACACATATCATGTGGTGAATACAAATATAGCCTCAAGTAAAGTTACCGATAGACGAAGACGAAAGAGGGGATGCCTTCCGGGGCATCCCCAAGATTAGGCTTTTGGTTGTCCTTGAATTTTACCTTGGGGTGCCTTGGGAATCCCCAATATTAGGCTCTTGCCACTCGCTATTCCAAAGTCCATCAAATCCTTACCCAAAACTTGAAAACTTCACAACACAAAGCTCAACAGAAAATCTCATAAGCTCCGTTAGTATAAGAAAATAAATCACCACTTTAAGGTACTGTTGTGAACTCATTCTTTATTTATATTGGTGTAATATATACTGTATTCCAACTTCCCCATGGTTCATACCCCCCGATACTACTAATAGATTCATCAAAATAAGCACACAACACGCGAAAAACAGAATATGTCAAAAACAGAACAGTCTGTAGTAATATGTAACTCTCGAATACTTTTGTAACTCCAAAAATTATGAAATAAATTGGTGTACATGAGGAATTTGTCTATTAATCTTCTGAAACAAATCAACTTAAAGGCACTCTTCTATAAAAGAAATGACAGCTAATCTCGTGAGCGCAAAGTTTATGTTTTCTACAGCAAGATCGCATTATGTTTCACCCAAGTCTTCCCAAAGGTTCTACTTGGAAAAAACACTAATTAAAAAATAAAACCACATCTAACCAGAGGCTAGATGAATTATTTATTACTAAACAGGAGCAAAAAGTAAAGAACAAAAATAAAATTGGGTTGCCTCCCAACAAGCGCTATTGTTTAACACCCCTAGCTTGGCATTGAGATTTCAATGATGCTCACATAAAACACAAGAACTGAATCACAAGAAAAAGAATCATATAGCACGTGACACACACATATAATTCTAACATACTTCCTATGCATAGGAATTTTATAATCAAACAAATTTATCAAGGCAAGCAAAAACTAGCATATGCAAGGAAGAAGAAAGAGACGATAGCAATCTCAACATGAAGAGAGGTAATTTAGTAACATGAAAATTTCTGCAACCATATTTTCCTCTCTCATAATAATTACATGTAGGATCACAAGAAAATTCAATAATATAGCTATCACATAACATATTCTCAACACGATCCACATGCATGCAAAGTTGACACTCTTCCAAAATAGTGGGATCAATATTAACTAAAGTCATGACCTCTCCAAACCCACTTTTACCAAAAATTTCATGAGATTGAACATTCTCCAAATATGCGGGATCTAAAGTTGAAAATCTTCCAAACCCACTTTAAATAATATTACAAACACTATTATCAATATCATATTCATCATGGGGCTTAAATAAATTTTCAAGATCATAAAAAGAATCACCCCAATCATGATCATTGCAGAAAATAGTAGACATAGAAAAACTAGCATCCCCAAGCTTAGGGTTTTGCATATCATTAACGCAATTGACATCAATAGAATTTATAGTAACTTCATTGAAATCATGCTTTTCATTGAAGGAACTATCAAGTATGGGTGCAATAGCAACGATCTCATGTTTAACATATGGAACTATAGAAAATTCGTCTTCATAAATATTGGCATCATGGCCACAAGAATAGCAAGCATCATGTTCATCAAGCGATATTTCAATCAAATCATCGGAATCAATCTATAGATTCATGCATATCATTATTTTCTTCCAAAGCAATGGTCATTCTTTCAATAAATTCTTTGACATAGACATTATGAGCATAGTTTTCATAGCAATATTCAAGTATGTCAAAATTTTCAGATTTGTAGAGAGTAATATCATACTTTTCAATCAAAGAAGCAACTTCATAAGCACCCTTAAAAGCAACAAATTCTTAAATTTGTTCAATATCATAGTAACTATAAACACATTTGGCATAAGAAGATAGGATTTCATTATCATTAAACTCACATAAGTAGGGAAGGTGTTTTTAGGGTTTTCCAAGCAACAAGTAAAATCATAAATTTCACCAAGATTCCAAGCGTAGCATAGAAAACAATTTATTTCATTCCATAGGAGTCCCCCTTTTTGAGACACACGATGTTGCACAAAATGAGCATGCTCATCTAAAGATTTCACATCAACTAGGCTAGTTGGGGTTTCAGCACGAGCGTGTAACGATCGGAGATGATCCAAGTAGAACACTTTAAGTGGATCCATATCAATAGATTTTTAGCAAGCAAAGATGCAAGAAAATAGAAGGCACATGGAAACACAAACAAAAATTCATACGGCAAGAAGGCAAAGAAAAGGAAAATCTTTTTGAAAATCATTTTAGAAGTGTGGGAGAGGAAAATGAGAGGCGAATGGCGAATAATGTAATGCAAGGGAGAAGAGTGGGTACTTGGTATGGCTTGACATGACATAGATCTCCCCGGAAACGGCGCCAAAAATCCTTCTTGCTACCTCTTGAACTTGCCTTGGTTTTCCCTTGAAGAGGAAAGGGTGATGCAGCAAAGTAGCGTAAGTATTTCCCTCAGCTTTGAGAACCAAGGTACCAATCCAGTAGGAGACGACGCACAAGTCACCGAATACTCGCACAAATAATCAACAACTTGCACCCAACGCGATAAAGGGGTTGTCAAGCCCTTCACAGTCACTTGCAAAAGTGAGATCTGATAGAGATAGACAAATGGTAAAGTAAATATTTTGGTATTTTTGGTTTCTAGATTGGAAAGTAAAGATTGCAAAATAGTAGATCGGAAAGTAGCAAGATGTAAACGAGATTCAATATAATGGAAAAGAGACCCGGGGGCCATATGTTTCACTAGTGGCTTCTCTCGAGATAGCAAATATTACGGTGGGTGAACAAATTACTGCCGAGCAGTTGATAGAAAAACGCATACTTATGTCGATATCTAAGGCAATGATCATGAACATAGGCATCACATCCGTGTCAAGTAGACCGACCCCTGCCTGCACCTACTATTATTACTCCACACATCGACCGGTATCCAGCATGCATCTAGAGTATTAAGTTCATAAAGAACGGAGTAATGCATTAAGCAAGATGACATGATGTAGAGGAATTAACTCAAGCAATATGATGAAAACCCCATCTTTTTATCCTCGATGGCAACAATACAATACGTGCCTTGCTGCCTCTACTGTCACTGGGAAAGGACACCGCAAGATTGAGCCCAAAGCCAAGCACTTCTCCTATTGCAAGAAAGATCAATCTAGTAGGCCAAACTAAACCGATAATTCGAAGAGACCTGCAAAGATATCAAATCATGCATATAAGAATTCAGAGAAGAACCAAATAATATTCATAGATAAACTTGATCATAAATCCACAATTCTTCGGATCTCAGCAAACACACCGCAAAAGAGTGTTACATCGAATAGATCTCCAAGAACATCAAGGAGAACATGGTATTGAGAATCAAAGAGAGAGAAGAAGCCATCTAGCTAATAACTATGGACCCGAAGGTCTGTGGTAAACTAGTCACGCTTCACCGGAGAGGTAATGGTGTTGATGTAGATGCCCTCCGTGATTGAATTCCCCTCCAGTGGGATGCCAGAAAAGGCCCCAAGATGGGATCTCACGGGTACATAAGGTTGCGTCGATGGAAAAGTGGTTTTGTGGCTCTCCGTGATGTTTTTAGGGCATAAGAGTATATATAGCCAAAGAACTAGGTCAGGGGAGCTACGAGGGGCCCACGAGGGTGGGGGCGCACCTACCCCCCTGGGCGGGCCCTCCTACCTCGTGGCTTCCTTGTTGCATCTGTGACTTCATCTCCAAGTCTTCTGGTTTGCTTTTGGTCCAAGAAAGATCATCGCAAAGGTTTCATTCCGTTTGGACTCTGTTTGGTATTCCTTTTCTGCAAAACTCTAAAATAGGCAAAAAAACAGAAACTGGCACTGGGCCCTCGGCTAATAGGTTAGTCCCAAGAATAATATAAAATAGCATATAAATGCGTATTAAACATCCAAAACAGATAATATAATAGCATGGAACAATAAAAAATTATAGATACGTTGGATACATATCACCCCACAAGATGATTGTTGTCCCATTATCTTTGCTAGACCTTTCTTGAACACCGTCAATGCTAGAATAGATTGTAAGAAGCAAACTTTCGGTGTTAGCTTTGGTGATGAATCTCATGAATTTAATTTTTCCAAGTTTAGTAGACAGCCTCATAAGAAAGATTTGCCTAGCAAGGATGAAATTATTGACCTTGCTTCTATTGTTGTACCTCCTACTTATCCTTTAGAACAATATTTGCTAGACCATGAAAATGATTTGCATATGCGTGAAAGAAATGAAATAGATAGAATCTTTTTTGAACAACAACCTCTGCTTAAACATAATTTGCCTATTGAAACTTTAGGAGGTCCTCCTCCACCTAAAGGTGATCCTGTGTTTGAAGTAAAACAACTGCCACACACTTTGAAGTATGGTTATCTTGATGAGAAAAGGATATATCCTGTTATTATTAGTGCTAACGTTTCAGAACATGAAGAAGAAAGACTACTGAAAGTTCTAAGGAAGCACCGAGCTGCTATTGGATATACTCTTGATGATCTTAAGGGCATTAGTCCCACTCTATGTCTGCACAAGATTAATATGGAACCTGATGCTAAACCCGTGGTTGATCACCATTGTAGGTTAAATCCGAAGATGAAAGAAGTGGTAAGAACGGAAATATTGAAACTTCTGGAAGCAGGTATAATCTATCCTATAGCTGATAGTAGATGGGTAAGTCATGTTCATTGTGTCCCTAAGAAGGGAGGTATTACTATTGTGGTATTACTATTGTTCTAATGATAAGAATGAGCTAATTCCACAAAGAATTGTCACAGGCTATAGGATGGTAATTGATTATAGAAAATTAAACAAAGCAACTAGAAAATATCATTACCCCCTGCCTTCTATTGATCAAATGTTAGAAAGATTATCTAAGCACACAGATTTTTGCTTCCTTGATGGATATTCTGGTTTTTCAGAAATACCTGTTTCACAACCTGATCAAGAAAAGACCACTTTTACTTGTCCTTTTGGAACTTTTGCTTATACATGTATGCCTTTTGGTTTATGTAATGCACCTGCTACCTTTCAAAGATGTATGACTGCTATATTCTCTGACTTTTGTGAAAAGATTGTTGAGGTTTTCATGGATGACTTCTCTATTTATGGGAATTCTTTTGATGATTGTTTAAGCAATCTTGATCGAGTTTTGTAGAGATGTGAACAAACAAATCTTGTCTTGAATTGGGAGAAGTGCCACTTTATGGTTAACGAAGGTATCGTTTTGGGCCATAAAATTTCTGAAAGAGGCATTGAGGTGGACAAAGCCAAGGTTGATGAAATTGAGAAAATTCCATGTCCTAAAGATATCAAAGGTATTCGTAGTTTCCTTGGTCATGCTGGTTTCTATAGGAGGTTTATCAAAGACTTTTCTAAAAATTCTAGGCCTCTTACAAATCTTTTGCAAAAGGATATTCTTTTTGTGTTTGATGATGATTGTTTGGAAGCCTTCAAAACACTAAAGAAAGCCTTAATTACTGCACCTGTTTTTCAACCACCTAATTGGAACTTGCCTTTTGAGACAATGTGTGATGCTAGTGATTATGATGTTGGTGTTGTTCTAGGACAAAGAGTTGATAAGAAATTGAATGTTATCCATTATGCTAGTAAAACTCTGGACAGTGATCAACGAAATTATGCTACTACTGAAAACGAATTCTTAGTAGTAGTGTTTGCTTGTGATAAATTCAAATCTTACATTTTTTATTCTAAAGTGATTGTTCACATGATCATGTTGCTATAAAATATCTTATGGAAAAGAAAGATGATAAACCTAGACTCATTAGGTGGGTTCTTCTGCTACAAGAATTTGATTTGCATATCACTGATAGGAAATGAGCAGAGAACCCCGTAGCTGACAACTTGTCTAGGCTTGAAAATATTCTTGATGACCCACAACCCCTTAATCATAGCTTTCCTAATGAACATTTTTAGCTGCAATAAATGTTTCTAATAGTGCACCTTGGTATGCTGACTATGCTAATTATATTGTTGCTAAATACATACCACCTAGCTTTACATACTAACAAAAGAAAAAGTTCTATGATTTAAGACATTACTTTTGGGATGACCCACATCTTTATAAAGGAGTAGATGGTATTGTTAGACGTTGTGTACCTGAGCATGAACATGAACAAATCCTACAGAAATGTCACTCCAAGGCTTATGGAGGACATCACGTGGAAGACAGAACCGCTCACAAGGTATTGCAATCTAGTTTTTATTGGCCTACTCTCTTCAAAGATGCCCGTAAGTTCATCTTGTCTTGTGATGAATGTCAAAGAATAGGTAATATCGGTAAGCGTCAAGAAATGTCTATGAATTATTCACTTGTTGTTGAACCATTTGATGTTTGGGGATTTGATTTCATGGGACCTTTTCCTTCCTCTAATGGGTATACTCATATTTTGGTTGCTGTTGACTATGTTACTAAGTGGGTAGAAGCTATTCCAACTAGTAGTGCTGATAACAACACCTCTATTAAAATGCTTAAGGAAGTTATTTTCCCAAGGTTTGGAGTCCCTAGATATTTAATGACTGATGGTGGTTCAAACTTTATTCATGGGTCTTTTCGTAAAATGATTGCTAAGTATGATGTTAACCATAGAATTGCATCACCTTATCATCCTCAGTCTAGTGGTCAAGTTGAACTTAGCAATAGAGAAATAAAAGTAATCTTACAGAAGATTGTCAATAGGTCCTGGAAGAATTGGTCGAAGAAACTAGATGATGCACTTTGGGCTTATAGAACAACATATAAAATTCCTATGGGTATGTCTCCTTATAAAATGGTTTATGGAAACGCTTGTCATTTGCCTCTTGAGTTAGAACATAAAGCATATTGGGCAATCACAGAACTCAATTATGATTTCAAACTTGCTGATGAAAGGAGGTTATTTGATATTAGCTCATTACATGAATGGAGAACCCAAGCTTATGAAAATGCAAAGTTATTGAAAGAAAAAGTTAAAAGATGGCATGACAAAAGAATCCAAAAGCATGAGTTCAAGGTTGGAGAATATGTTCTTTTGTACATCTCTCGTTTCAGATTCTTTGCAGGAAAACTCCTCTCCAAATGGGAAGGACCCTATGTTAACGAGGAGGTCTATCGATCCGGAGATATGAAAATAAATAATACTGAAGGTACTAACCCGAAGGTTGCTAATGGGCAACTAATAAAACATTATATCTCAGGTACGCCCATTAATGTTGAAAAAACAATATTATCCAAACTATGACACCGGAAGCAAACATAAAAGAAACCTTCCAGAACACTCCAAAATCATGGAAAAAGGGAGGTACGTGATACGGTAAGTAAACGAACTCCAAAAAATCCGCAAATTTTTTTTCGTCAGTTTTGGAATATTTAAAAAATTAGGAAAATAAGGAACTTCCAGGAAAGTGACCCTGGTGCCAGGGTTGTGCCCACCTCGAGTACTTTCCGGACTCCATTTTTCTTCCGTCCTGCTTGTCCCCCAAGATAAAAAATTGATAACTCACAAGTATATAGGATCGCAACAATTTTCCAGGGTAGATTATTCAACCCAAGTTTATTGATTCGACACAAGGGGAGCCAGAGAACATTCTCAAGTATTAGTAGCTGAGTTGTCAATTCAACCACACCTGGAAGACTTAATATCTGCAACAAAGTATTTAGTAGCAAAGTAGTATGGAAGTAACGGTAATGGTGGCAAAAGTAACAGTAGCAGTTTTGTAGCAATCGTAACAGTGGCAACGAAGAAGTAACTTAGCAAAGATCAATATGTGAAAAGCTCGTAGGCAATGGATCAATGATGGATAATTATGTCGGATCTAATTCGTCATGCAACAGTTATAACATAGGGTTCATCAATGTAATGTAAGCATGTATTTCGAATATAGTCATACGTGCTTATGTAAAAGAACTTTCATGACATCTTTTGCCCTACCCTTCCGTGGAAGCGGGGTCCTATTGAAAACTAAGGGATATTAAGGCCTCCTTTTAATAGAGTACCGAACCAAAGCATTAGGACTTAGTGAATACATGAACTCCTCAAACTACGGTCATCGCCGGGAAGTGACCCGACTATTGTCACTCCGAGGTTTGCCGGATCATATAACACGTAGTAGGTGACTATAACTTGCAAGATAGGATCAAGAACTCACACATATTCATGAAAACATAATAGGTTCAGATCCGAAATCATGGCACTCAGGCCCTAGTGACAAGCATTAAGCATGGCAAAGTCATAGCAACATCAATCTTAGAACATAATGGATACTAGGGATCCAACCCTAACAAAACTAACTTGATTACATGGTAAATCTCATCCAACCCATCACCGTCCAGCAAGCCTACGATGGGATTACTCACGCACGGCGGTGAGCATCATGAAATTGGTGATGGAGGATGGTTGATGATGACGATGGTGATGGATTCCCCTCTCCGGAGCCTCGGACGGACTCCAGATCAACCCTCTCAAGAAGATTAGGGCTTGGCGGCGGCTCCATATCGTAAAACGTGATGAATCCTTCTATCTGATTTTTTTCTCCCCGAACGTGAATATATAGAGTTGGAGTTGAGGTCGGTGGAGGTCCAGGGGACCAACGAGGCAAGGGCGCACCCCTGGGGGGTGGGCACGCCCTGCACCCTCATGGACAGGGTGTGGGTCCTCCTTTGTTGATTCTTTGGCCAATATTTTTTATTAATTCCAAAACATGACTCTGTGAAGTTTTAGGTCATTCCGAGAACTTTTATTTCTGCACAAAGATAACACCATGGCAGTTATGCTGAAAACAGCGTCAGTCCGAGTTAGTTACATTCAAATCATGCAAGTTAGAGTCCAAAACAAGAGCAAAAGTGTTTGGAAAAGTAGATACGTTGGAGACGTATCAACTCCCCCAAGCTTAAACCTTTGCTTGTCCTCAAGCAATTCAGTTGACAAACTGAAAGCGATAAAGAAAAACTTTTACAAACTCTGTTTGATCTTGTTGTTGCAAATATGTAAAGCCAACATTCAAGTTTTTAACAAATATTATGAACTAACCACATTTACAACAACACTTAAGTCTCACATTTACTCATATCAATGGCATAATCAACTACCGAGCAATAATAATAAATCTCGAATGACAACACTTTCTCAAAACAGTCATAATATGATATAACAAGATGGTATCTTGCTAGCCATTATTGAGACCGCAAAACATAAATGAAGAGCACCCCTGAAAATCGAGGACTGACTAGACATTGTAATTCATGGCAAAAGAGATCCAGTCATACTCAATGTAAATTAATAGCAATGCATGCAAACGACAACGGTGCTCTCCAACTGTGGCTTTTTAATAAGAGGATAATGACTCAACATAAACGTAAATAGATAGGCCCTTCGCAGAGGGAAGCAGGGATTTGCAGAGGTGCCAGAGCTTGAGTTTTGAAACAGAGATAAATAATATTTTGAGTGGCATACTTTCATTATCAACATAACAACCAAGGGATCTCGATATCTTCCATGCTACATACATTATAGGCGATTCCCAAACAGAATGGTAAAGTTTATACTCGCCCACCACCAACGAGCACATTCCATGGCAGGCCCGAAACAACGGGTACCGTCCAACTAACAACAATCCTGGGGGAGTTTTGTTTGCAATTATTTTGATTTGAATTGAGCATGGGGCTGGGCATCCCGGTTGCCGGCCATTTTCTCGTGAATGATGGGAGGAGTCCACTCATCATTAGAATAACCCACCTAGCATGGAAGATATAGACAGCCCTAGTTGATACATGAGCTATTCGAGCATACAAAACAGAACTTCATTTGAAGGTTTAGAGTTTGGCACATACAAATTTACTTGGAACGACATGTAAATTTTGCATAAAGGAAGGTATGGTGAACTCATATGTAACAACTTTGGGGTTTATGGAAGTGGATGCACAAGCAATATTCCCGCTTAGTACAAGTGAAGGCTAGAAAGAGACTGGGAAGCGACCAACTAGAGAGCAACAACAGTCATGAACATGCATTAAGATTAACCAACAATGAGTGCAAGCATGAGTAGGATATAAATCACCATGAACATAAATATCGTGAAGGCTATGTTGATTTTATTTCAACTACATTCATGAACATGTG
This sequence comes from Triticum aestivum, assembly GCF_018294505.1. Classification (NCBI taxonomy): domain Eukaryota; kingdom Viridiplantae; phylum Streptophyta; class Magnoliopsida; order Poales; family Poaceae; genus Triticum; species Triticum aestivum. Next base: position 367,525,487 of record NC_057804.1, on the reverse strand, counting down.
CCAAGTCAAGTCACTTGAATCATTCAAAGGAGGATACCACCCTATCATACCACATCACAACCATTTTAATAGCATGTTGTCACGCAAGGTAAACCATTATAAACTCCTAGCTAATTAAGCATGGCATGAATAACTATAATCTCTAATTGTCATTGCAAACATGTTTCAGTCATAATAGGCTGAATTAGGAATGATGAACTAATCATATTTACAAAAACAAAATAGGTCGAGTTCATACCAGCTTCTCTCATCTCAATCATTTCATCATATATCGGCATTATTGCCTTTCACTTGCACGATCGAACGGTGTGGATAATAATAATAATGCACGTGCATTGGACTACGCTGGAATCTGCAAGCATTTAATACAAAGGAGAAGACAAGGTAATATCGGCTCTTGGTTACATCAACAATAATGCATATGAGAGACACGCAATATTTTCATCGTGGTCTTCTCCTCTCGACCCCCAAAGAAAAGAAAAGAAATTCAAAGAACGTGAAAAACTATTTACACAGGAAAGCTCCCAACAAGCAAAGAAGAACGAGAAATATTTTTGGGTTTTCTTTTAATATTTCTACCACAAGCATGGAAAGTAAACTAGCTAAAAGCTACAACTAATTTTTTTGGTTTTTCTTAAGGTTTTTCAAATACACAAGAAGAAAGCGAGAAAATAAAATAAACTAGCATGGATAGTACAATGAAAAAGTATGAGCACCGACAACTAGAATGAGTGTGTGAACATGAATGTAATGTCGGTAAGAAATATGTACTCCCCCAAGCTTAGGCTTTTGGCCTAAGTTGGTCTATGCCCATGGATCAAAGCGATCCTCTCCGGTGTACTGAGGAGGGTCCTTGGGGTGCCACTAGTTAGCGAGCTCCTCCGGATGCCACTGATAAACAGACTGTCGATATGGGTCAAGTGCTAGCTCTGGCTCAGGCTCTGGGACTCGTGTCAGCTCCTAGTATGCATAGATGTCCTTGGGCAGGATGAGGTACGTGCATGAATGTATATTAAACAAAGAGGGTGCAGGCAAGATAATAGTCTCACACTTAATTTTAGCAAATATCAAGTTATACTTAAGTATCTTCTTCTTATTTTTAACAATAAAGTCATGTGCTACCATACTCTTATAATCTAGCAAAATAGTGGGCAACAACTTCTCCTCTTTCTCATGATGCCTAATAGGGATCTCAAAGTGTTTAGCAAGGCGTGAAGCAAAGATACCTCCAAAGATGGGGCCCTTTGAATGGTTCAGACTTAACCATTTAGCAACAATAGCGCCTAAACTGAAAGTTGTATCACGAAATAAAGCATGGCGCAAAATAGCAAGGTCAGGAGCACTAAGGTTCCCACTGTTCCCGCGACCAATTAAGCATCTACTAGCAAATATTGCAAAGTAACATAGAACAGGAAAATGTACACTAGTAGTCCTTGCATCTGAAACTTTTCTCGTTTCCCCTACAGCAATTCTATCAATAAATTCATCCACATCACTAGGATGTGGTTCCTCGATGCTGCCCTCAAAGAGCAACTTGCAAACCACACAAAAATCATAGTGTGACATCCCCTTAAACTCATCATATAAATAAAACTCCACTGAAGGTGGTGATCTTCTAGCATGGAAATAAAAGTTTTGCACAAAAATATTAGTGAGTAGGAGATACTGTTCACACTGGTCGTGAAGGAAGTCGGTGAGTCCTGCATTTTCAGCCAAATAATAAAAGTCATCGTAAATTCCGGCGGCTCTCAAGAATGCATCACAAGGCCATTCACATGGTCGAACCTCCGCAGTGCGAGGAAGATTGTATTTGGGCTTTTTATTCTCTTCATTCTGCTTGTCCTTCGAGCTTCGGCTCGAGGAGCCCCTCAACAATCTCTTCATCATTTTCTTCTCTAAAAAATTTCTAAAATTTTTAGTGACTCAAAATAAAAGTGAACCAAACTCAACAAGATTGATAGCAACTACTCCCGCAAGTGCCTAGAGGCTACATCATGCATTAAAACTACTTTGGACCATATAAATTTGACATGCAAGCTCAAGAACAGGGTCACCTCAGCAGCAAAATTTTGCAATAAATAAAGCACTAGAACAAAAACTAATTGGACCATTGGAGGAGTCACATGCCAAAGAACAATCCCCCAAAGCAGTTTTGTGAATGGAGCTTTCAGCAAGGAGATCCAAAATGGCAGCAAAACGAGCTAGAACACGGGAGCTACAGGATGCTTTTTTTCTGAAGGAAGACGAAGTGTGTGGGTGCTGGAATAAGTGGAGGGGGTCCACGTGGGGCCCTCCACCCTCGTGACCAGATGGTGGGTCCCCCAGGTGTGTTCTAAGTGCCAGAAAATCTTAAATATTCAACAAAAATCATACTCAATTTCCAGGGCATTTGGAGAACTTTTATTTTCGAGATATTTTTTATTCTAAGGATAATTCAGAAAACAGACAGAAAATACTATTTTTGCTTTATTTATTCTAAATAAAAAAAGTAAAAGGTGGGTATAGAAGGTTGTGCTTTCTAACTTCATCCATCTCATGCTCATCAAAAGGAATCCACTAACAAGGTTGATCAAGTCTTGTTAACTAACTTCTTCCGAATAACATGAAACCGAAGAATTTTCGAATAACACTAGGTTACCTCGACGGGGATATGCATGTCCCCAACAATAAGAATATCATATTTCCTTTTGACAGTAGGAAGAAGGAATTCAAAACCTCCAATAGTAATAGTTGAGATTTTTTCAATAGAATTGATACTAGGTTGTTTCTTCAGAAAGTGTATCGTATGCTCATTACCATTAACATGAAAAGTGACACTACCTTTGTTGTAATCAATAACAGCCCCTGTAGTATTCAAGAAGGATCTACCAAGGATGATCGACATACCATCGTCTTTGGGAATATCAAGAATAACACAGTCCATTAAAATAGTAACATTTGCAACCACAACAGGCACATCCTCACAAATACCGACGGGTATAGCAGTTGATTTATCGGCCATTTGCAAAGAGATTTCAGTAGGTGTCAACTTATTCAAATCAAGTCTACGATATAAAGACATAGGCATAACACTAACACCGGCTCCAAGATCACATAAAGCAGTTTTAACATAGTTTCTTTTAATGGAGTGATAACCCACACGTGTAGGGGATCAAAACAGCTTTCGAGGGTAAAGTATTCAACCCAAATTTATTGATTCGACACAAGGGGAGCCAAAGAATATTCTTGAGTATTAGCAGTTGAGTTGTCAATTCAACCACACCTGGATAACTTAGTATCTGCAGCAAAGTATTTAGTAGCAAAGTAATATGATAATAAAGGTAACGGTAGAAAAAGTAATATTTTTGGGTTTTGTAGTGACTGTAACAGTAGCAACAGAAAAGTAAATAAGCGAAACACAAGATGTGAAAAGCTCATAGGCAATGGATCAGTGATGGATAATTATGCTGGATGCGATTCCTCATGTAATAGCTAAAATATACGGTGACACAGAACTAGCTCCAGTTCATCAATGTAATGTAGGCATGTATTCCGTAAATAGTCATACGTGCTTATGGAAAAGAACTTGCATGACATCTTTTGTCCTACCCTCCCGTGGCAGCGGGGTCCTAACAGAAACTAAGGGATATTAGGGCCTCCTTTTAATAGAAAACCGGAACAAAGCATTAGCACATAGTGAATACATGAACTCCTCAAACTATGGTCATCACCGAGAAGTATACCGATTATTGTCACTTCGGGGTTGTCGGATCATAACACATAATAGGTGACTATAGACTTGCAAGATAGGATCAAGAACACACATATATTCATGAAAACATAATAGGTTTAGATCTGAAATCATGGCACTCGGGCCCTAGTGACAAGCATTAAGCATAGCAAAGTCATAGCAACATCAATCTCAGAACATATATAGTGGATACTAGGGATCAAACCCTAACAAAACTAACATGATTACATGGTAAATCTCATCCAACCCATCACCATCCAGCAAGCCTATGATGGAATTACTCACGCACGACAGTGAGCATCATGAAATTGGTGATGGAGGATGGTTGATGATGACGACGGCGACGAATCCCCCTCTCTAGAGCCCCGAACGAACTCCAGATCAGCCCTCCCGAGAGAGATTAGGGCTTGGCGGCGACTTCGTATCGTAAAACGTGATGAAACTTTCTCCCTGGTTTTTTCTCCACGAACATGAATATATGGAGTTGGAGTTGAGGTCGGTGGAGGTCCAGGGGGCCCACGAGACAGGGGGTGCGCCCAGGGGAGGGCGCGCGCCCCCACCCTCGTGGACAGGGTGTGGGCCCCCTGGTCTTGATTCTTTCGCCAGTATTTTTTATATTTTCCAAAAAGTGCCTCTGTGGATTTTTAGGACATTCCGAGAACTTTTGCTTTCTACACATAAAGAAACATCGTGGCAGTTCTACTGAAAACAGCGTCAGTCCGGGCTAGTTTCATTCAAATCATGCAAGTTAGAGTCCAAAACAAGGGCAAAACTGTTTGGAAAAGTAGATACGTTGGAGACATATCAACTCCCCCAAGCTTAAACCTTTGCTTATCCTCAAGCAATTCATTTGATAAACTGAAAGTGATAAAGAAAAACTTTTACAAACTCCATTTGCTCTTGTTGTTGTAAACATACAAAGCCATAATTCAGGTTTCGACAAATATTATGAACTAACTATACTCACAATAACACTTAGGTCTCACAATTACTCATATCAATAGCATAATCAGCTAGCGAGCCATAATAATAAAACTCAGATGACAACACTTTCTCAAAACAATCATAACATGATATAACAAAATGGTATCTCGCTAGCCCTTTCTGAGGCCGCAAAACATAAATGTAGAGCACCTTTAAAGATCAAGGACTGACTAAACATTGTAATTCATGGTAAAAGAGATCCAGTCAAGTCATACCCAATATAAACCAACAATAATGAATGTAAATGACAGTGTGCTCTCCAGCGGGTGCTTTTTAATAAGAGGGTGATGACTCAACATAAAAGTAAATAGATAGGCCCTTCGCAGAGGGAAGCAGGGATTTGTAGAGGTGCCAGAGTTCGATTTTAAAATAGAGATTGAATAATATTTTGAGCGGCATACTTTCACTGTCAACGCAACAACTATGAGATGGCTGTATCTTCCATACTACATGCATTATAGGCAGTTCCTAAACAGAATGGTAAAGGTTTATACTCCACAAACCACCAACAAACATCAATCCATGGCTTGCTCGAAACAACGAGTGCCTCCAACTAAGAACAGCCCTGGGGGACTTTTGTTTAATTATATTGATTTGCTTTGATCTTTTTGGATCATGGGACTGGGCATCCGGGTTACCGGCCCTTTCTCGTGAATGAGGAGCGGAGTCCACTCCTCTTGAGAATAACCCACCTAGCATGGAAGATATAGGCAGCCCTAGTTGAAACATGAGCTGCTCGAGCATACAAAACAGAATTTCATTTGAAGGTTTGGAGTTTGGCACATACAAATTTACTTGGAACGGCAAGTAAATACCGCATATAGGAAGGTATGGTGGACTCATATGGAACAACTTTGGGGTTTAAGGAGTTTGGATGCACAAGCAGTATTCCCGCTTAGTACAGGTGAAGGCTATCAAAAGACTGGGAAGCGACCAACTGAGAGAGCAACAACAGTCATAAACATGCATTAAAATTAATTCACACTGAATACAAGCATGAGTAGGGTATAATCTACCATGAACATAAATATCATGAGCGCTATGTTGATTTGTTTCAACTACATGCGTGAACATGTGCTAAGTCGAGTCACTCAATTCATTCAAAGGAGGATACCATCCCATCATACCACATCATAATCATTCTAATAGCATGTTGGCACGCAAGGTAAACCATTATAGCTCATAGCTAATCAACCATGGAACAAGCAACTATAATCTCTAAATGTCATTGCAAATATGTTTACTACATAATAAGCTGAATCAGAAACGATGAACTCATCATATTTACAAAAACAAGAGAGGTTGAGTTCATACCAGCTTTTCTCATCTCAATAAGTCCATCATATATCATCATTATTGCCTTTCACTTGCACAACCAAACGATGTGTATAATAATAATAGTGCACGTGCATTGGACTAATCTGGAATCTGCAAGCATTCAAATCAAAAGAGAAGACAAGATAATATGGGCTCTAAGTTAAATAAACAATCATGCATATGAGAGCCACTAAACATTTTTAATATGGTCTTCTCGACCCCCAAAGGAAAGGAAAGAAAAGAAAACTATTTACTGGGAAAGCTCCCAACTAGTAAGAAGAAGAACGAGAAATCTTTTTGGGTTTTCATTTTAATTTGTACTACAAGCATGGAAATTAAGCTAACTTTTTTTTTGTTTTTTCTTAAGGTTTATCAAACACACAAGAAGAAGGTGAAAAAGAAAATTAAACTAATGTGGATAATACAATGAAAGAGTATGAGCACCGACGACTAGTGTGTGTGAACATGAATGTAAAGTCGGTGAGAAATACGTACTCCCCCAAGCTTAGGCTTTTGGCCTAAGTTGGTCTAATACCAAGGACCGCTGCTACTCTCCCCAGTGTACTGGGAGGTGTAATCAGGATACCACTGGCTGGTCATCTCCGGATCCCACTGGAGAGATGATGCACGATAAGGGTCCAGTTCAGGTTCTGGAGTGGATGCTTGGACTCGATGAGCGTACACCGCTTCCGATGTGACAAGAAAATTATCTGCAGTCAAATCAAACAACAGAGGCGCAGGCAAAATAATAGTCTCATTGTGTTTCTTATTAAATCTAAGGTTATACAAGAGCATCCTTTCTTCGTTGCCAATGATAAACTTATGGGCTACCATGCTCTTGTAATCTAAAATGTGAGGAGGCAATTTTGTCTCCTCTTTCTCATGGTGCCTAATAGGTATCTGAAAATGTCTAGCAAGACGTGAAGCATAGATACCTCCAAATATGGGGCCTTTTGTACGATTCAGGCCTAGCCGTTTAGCAATGACGGCACCCATACTAAAACTATTATCTCCAACAAGGCATGTTGAAGAATGATAATATCAAGAACACTAAAGTTTCCAGTATTTCCACGACCAATGAAGCATCTACTAGCAAATATGGCAAAGTAGCGTAAAACAGGAAAGTGTATGCTAGAGATTTTCGCCTCGGGACCCTTCTTTGGCTCCTCTACAGCTATAGTGTTAACAAAGCCATCCACATCTTTACGATGGGGTTCCTCTAATTCTCCTTCATAAGGTATCCTACATACCGCGCAAAAATTATGTAAAGACATTTCTCTGAATTCATCATATAAGTGAAATGATACAGAAGGCGGTGACTTCTTAGGATAATAATAAAAAAATTGCACGAAAGTATTGGTGAGTAAGAGATACTGAACGATCCGGTCGTGGAGGAAACCAGTGAGGCCTGCATTCTCGATAAAAGAATAAAAATCTTCATGAATTCCAGCTTCTTTCAAGAAATCATCGCATGTCCATTCACACGACCGTACTTCCGCTAAGCGAGGAAGATTATACTTGGCTTTTTCCTTCTCTTTAGCTTGTTTTTTCTGAGAGCCCTGGCTAGAAGAGCCCCTCAAAAGTTTCCTTAAAATTTTCTGAAAATTTCTGAAATTTTAGTAACTTCAAAATAAAAGTGAATAAAACTAAACAAGATTGGTAGCAACTACTCCTACAAGTGCCTAGAGCCTATATCATGCATTAGAATTGCTTGAGACCTCATAAATTCAACATGCAAGCTCAAGAACATGGTCACCTCTACAGCAAAAATTTGCAATGAATAAAGCACTAGAACAAAAACTAATTGGACCAATGGAGGAGTCACATACCAAGCAACAATCTCCCAAAGCAGTTTTCTGAATGGAGCTTTGAGCAAGGAGATCGAAAATCGCAGCAAAATAAGCTAGAACTCGTGCTTGAGCTGGATGGGGATTTTTTGGGTAGAAGATGAAGTGTGTGGGTGCTGGCATAAGTGGAGGGGGGCCACCAGGGGCCCACGAGACAGGGGGCGCGCCCAGGTGAGGTGGGCGCGCCCTCCACTCTCGTGGCCTGGTGCTTGCCCCTCCTGTGGTGATTTCAGTGCCTAACATCCTCAAATATTCCATAAGAAATCATACTAAATTTGCAGGGCATTTGGAGCACTTTTATTTCCGGGATATTTTTTTATTGCACGAATAATCAGAAAATAGACAGATAATACTATTTTTGCTTTATTTAATCTAAATAATAGAAACTAAAAAGTGGGTACAGAAGGTTGTGCCTTCTAGTTTCATCCATCTCATGATCATCAAAATGAATCCACTAACAAGGTTGATCAAGTCCTGTTAGCAAACTCATTCTGAATAACACGGAACCGGAGAAATTTCGAATAACACTAAGTTACCTCAACGGGGATATGAAAATCCCCAACAATAAGAATATCATACTTTTTCTTGACAATAGGGAGAGGAAATTCAAAACCTCCAATAATGATAGTTGGAACTTTTCCAATAGAATTGATACTATGAACTTGAGATTGTTTCCTTGGAAAGTGTACCGTATGCTCATTACTATTAACATGAAAAGTGACATTGCCTTTGTTGCAATCAATAACAGCCCCTGCAGTATTCAAAAAGGTCTACTAAGGATAATCGACATACTATCGTCCTCGGGAATATCAATAATAACAAAGTCCGTTAAGATAGTGACATTTGCAACCACAACAGGCACATCCTCACAAATACCGACAGGTATAGCAGTTGATTTATCAGCCATTTGCAAAGATATTTCAGTGGGTGTCGACTTATTCAATTCAAGTCTACGATATAAAGAGAGAGGCATAACACTAACACCGGCTCCAAGATCACATAAAGCAGTTCTAACATAATTTCTTTTAATGGAGCATGGTATAGTTGGTACACCCGGATCTCTGAGTTTCTTTGGTATTCCACCCTTAAAAGTGTAATTAGCAAGCATGGTGGAAATTTCAACTTCTAGTATCTTTCTTTTATTTGTGATGATATCCTTCATATACTTAGCATAAGGATTTACCTTAAGCATATCAGTTAAGCGCATACGTAAGAAAATGGGTCTAATCATTTCAGCAAAGCGCTCAAAATCCTCATCATCCTTTGTCTTGGATGGTTTAGAAGGAAAGGGCATGGGTTTCTGAACCCATGGTTCTCTTTATCTACCGTGCTTCCTAGCAACAAAATCTCTCTTATCATAACGTTGATTCTTTGATTGTGGGTTATCAATATCAACAGCAGGTTCAATCTCTACTTCATTGTTTTTGCTAGGTTGAGCATCAACATGAACATTATCATTGACATTATCACTAGGTTCATGTTCATAACCTGATTGTGTTTCAGCATCAGAGATAGAAATATCATAGGGATTCTTAGGTGTGTCTACAGTAGGTTCACTAGAAGCATGCAAAGTCCTATCATTTTTCTTTTCCTTCTTTTTAGAAGAACTAGGTGCCTCTAAATTATTTCTTTGTGAATCTTGCTTGATTCTCTTAGGGTGGCCTTCAGGATACAAAGGTTCCTTAGTCATTCTACCAGTTCTAGTAGCCATTCTAACAGCAAAGTCATTTTTATTATTTAATTCATCAAGCAAATCATTTTGAGCTTTAAGTACTTTCTCAGCTTGAGTAGCAACCATAGAAGTATATTTGCTAATGAGTTTGAGTTCACCTTTAACTCTAGCCATATTATCACTCACATGTCCTATCTCGAAAGCATTATTCTTTAACTCTCTACCAACATAAGCACTAGAACTTTCTTGTCTAGCCATAAAGTCATCAAATTCATCTAAGAAAGGGCTATGAAATTTAGTAAAGGGGATTTCAACTTTATCATATCTATAGAGAGAATTTACCTTTACTACCTGTGTCGGGTTATCAAGACAATGTAGTTCTTCAACAGGCGGTATATTAAGACCATCTGTTTCTTTAATAGAAGGTAAATTCTTAACATATTCTGCTTTAGTACCTTTTTCTTTCATTGATTTCTTTGCCTCTTGCATATCTTCAGGACTGAGAAATAAAACACCTCTCTTCTTCGGAGTGGGTTTAGGAATAGGCTCAGGAGTTGGCTCAATTGGTTCAGGAATTGCCTCAGGAATTGGCTCAGGAAGAGTCCAATTATTTTCATTAGTCAACATATTATTCAATAGTAATCCAGCTTCGTCGACTGTTCTTTCCCTGAAAACACAACCAGCACAACTATCCAAGTAGTCCTTGGAAGCATCGGTTAGTTCATTATAAACGATATCAAGTATTTCATTTTTCTTAAGAGGATGATCAGGCAAAGCATTAAGTAATCAGAGAAGCCTCCCCCAAGCTTGTTGGAGACTCTCTTCTTTGATTTGCACAAAATTATATATTTCCCGCAAGGCAGCTTGTTTCTTATGAGCAGGGAAATATTTAGCAGAGAAGTAATAAATCATATCCTGGGGACTACGCACACAACCAGGAGCAAGAGAATTATACCAAGTCTTAGCATCACCCTTTAACGAGAATGGGAATATCTTAAGGATATAATAATAGCGAGATTTATCATCATGAGTAAACAGGGTGGCTATATCATTCAACTTGGTAAGATGTGCCACAACAGTTTCAGATTCAAGGCCATAAAAAGGATCAGATTCAACTAAAGTAATAATCTCAGGATCAACAGAGAATTCATAATCCTTATCAGTAACACAAATAGGTGAAGTAGCAAAAGCAGGGTCAGGTTTCTTTCTAGCATTAAGAGACTGCTGCTTCCATTTAGCTAATAATTTCTTAAGATCATATCCATCATTGCAAGCAAAGATAGCTCTAGGAGCTTCTTCATTCATAACATAACCCTCAGGAACAACAGGCAATTCATAATCATTGGAGAATTTTCATCATCACTATCATCAATAATAGCATCTTCAATAATTTCATTCCCCCTAACTCTAGCAAGTTGTTCATCAAGAAATTCACCTAATGGCAAAGTAGTATCACACACAGAAGTAGTTTCATCATAAGTATCATGCATAGCAGAAGTGGCATCATCAATAACATGTGACATATTAGAATTCATAGCAGTAGCAGGTTTAGGTGTCGCAAGCTTACTCAAAACAGAAGGAGAATCTAGTGCAGAGCTAGATGGCAGTTCCTTACCTCCCCTCGTAGTTGAGGGAAAAATCATAGTTCTGTCGTCTTTCAAGTTCTTCATAGTGATCAACAGATATAAATCCCAAGTGACTCAGAGAATAGAGCTATGCTCCCCAGCAACAACGCCAGAAATTAGTCTTGATAACCCACAAGTGTAGGGATCGCAACAACTTTCGAGGGTAAAGTATTCAACCCAAATTTATTGATTCGACACAAGGGGAGCCAAAGAATATTCTTGAGTATTAGCAGTTGAGTTATTAATTCAACCACACCTGGATAACTTAGTATCTGCAGCGAAGTATTTAGTAGCAAAGTAATATGATAATAAAGGTAACGGTAGCAAAAGTAATATTTTTGGGTTTTGTAGTGATTGTAACAGTAGCAACAGAAAAGTAAATAAGCGAAACACAAGATGTGAAAAGCTCATAGGCAATGGATCAGTGATGGATAATTATGCCGGATGCGATTCCTCATGTAATAGCTATAACATAGGGTGACACAGAACTAGCTCTAGTTCATCAATGTAATGTAGGCATGTATTCCGTAAATAGTCATACGTGCTTATGGAAAAGAACTTGCATGACATCTTTTGTCCTACCCTCCCGTGGCAGCGGGGTCCTAACGGAAACTAAGGGATATTAAGGCCTCCTTTTAATAGAAATCGGAACAAAGCATTAGCACATAGTGAATACATCAACTCCTCAAACTATGGTCATCACCGAGAAGTATTCAGATTATTGTCACTTCGGGGTTGTCGGATCATAACACATAATAGGTGACTATAGACTTGCAAGATAGGATCAAGAACACACATATATTCATGAAAACATAATAGGTTCAGATCTAAAATCATGGCACTCGGCCCTAGTGACGAGCATTAAGCATAGCAAAGTCATAGCAACATCAATCTCAGAACATAGTGGATACTAGGGATCAAACCCTAACAAAACTAACTTGATTACATGGTAAATCTCATCCAACCCATCACCGTCCAGGAAGCCTACGATGGAATTACTCACGCACAGCGGTGAGCATCATGAAATTGGTGATGGAGGATGGTTGATGATGACGATGGCGATGAATCCCCCTCTCCGGAGCCCCAAACGGACTCCAGACCAGCCCTCCCGAGAGAGATTAGGGCTTGGCGGCGGCTCCGTATCATAAAACGCGATGAAACTTTATCCCTGATTTTTTTCTCCCCGAACATGAATATATGGAGTTGGAGTTGAGGTCGGTGGAGGTCCAGGGGGCCCACGAGATAGGGGGGCGCGCCCAGGGGGAGGGGGCACGCACCCCACCCTCGTGGATAGGGTGTGGGCCCCCTGGTCTTGATTCTTTCGCCAATATTTTTTATATTTTCCAAAAAGTGCCTCCGTGGATTTTTAGGACATTCCGAGAACTTTTGCTTTCTACACATAAAACAACATCATGGCAGTTCTGCTGAAAACAGCGTCAGTCCGGGTTAGTTTCATTCAAATCATGCAAGTTAGAGTCCAAAACATGGGAAAAAGTGTTTGGAAAAGTAGATACGTTGGAGGCGTATCATGGAGCATGGTATAGTTGGTACTCCTAGATCTCCTAGTTCCCTTGGTACTCCACCCTTAAAGGTATAACTGGCAAGCATGGTGGAAATTTCAGCTTCCGGTATCTTTCTTTTATTTGTAACTATATCTTTCATGTACTTAGCATAAGGATTCATTTTAAGCTATCTACATGCGTGATGGGGTGATGCACATCCGCGATATGCAAGGACCCAAGGGGACTGGATCTGTGGAGGCCGGGCTTGAAGCTATGGAGCAGGAAGTCTTCCGCTGCAAGGGGATGGTGGAACGTGGACTCAGTGCCAATCATCTCATGATCACGGACTACACCCGTGATCTCAAGGTGGATGGAAAGTCCATGAAGGACATCGTCTTCTCCCTCAACGAGCAAATCAACTTCCTCCATAGCCAGATCCACGACCTTCAAAGCCAAGTCTTTGAATATGAGGCAAGGTTTAAAGGTGAGTTTGGCTGCCAGTTGCAGGATCCGAGAGACTCACTCTTCCTCTTATGATGGTGAGCATCTACCGTCGAAACCTGAGGACAAGCTCGCTACTACTTCATCGCCACAACCTCCTTCTTCATCACCAAAAGAAAATTGAGTATCGGGTATGGGCACTCTCCTTAGCTTTCGCCAAGCTTTGGGGACGTGCCCCGGTATCGTATCATCTCCACTATCTTTTGCCTTTACTTTTCTTAGTTCGGTCCATAGTTATCTTTTGCTTTATATGAATAAAAGTTTGGTTCGATCCCTTCTTTTCGAGAGTTTGCATAGTGATCTATCTTTGTAATCGTGTGTGAGATATATACTAAAGTTTAGTTTGAGTTTTGCTTTCTTTACTTTCTTGTTTCAATAAAAAGAAGGGAAATAAATGAAAAAGATCATATGCTAATCTTATGGTAAGTGATGACATTACACAAGGAAAAGTATAAGTAGAAAATTTTATTGTAGATTGACAAACACAGCATTGGTCAATGATGCAACTCATGAAAGAATTAATAAGGGAAGAGAAGATTCACATGCAAATACATTATCCTGGAAATCTTTTGTGATTGTGAGCACTCATCAAAATATTATATGCCAAAATTGTTGACATTGGACAAGGAAGACAACGTAATGAGTTATGTTTGTTCATATTCACATAGAAGTTATATTGTCAAAGATCCTTCAACATGTGGTGCTTGCCCCTATCTTTGCTAGGCAAAAAATCCACACTAAGTAGAGATACTACTTGTGCATCCAAAACCCTTAAACCCAAATCTTGTTTGAGAGTCCACCATACCTACATATGGATTGAACAAGATCCTTCAAATAAGTTGTCATCGGTGCAAAAAGGCAATAAAATTGCTTCTAAAAGTGTAAGATCATTTAGTGTAAGGGAAAATTGAGCGTTGTATGAAATTGTGATGGAGAAGAATAAAAGCGACATACTGCATAATAAAGGTTGTCATCACAAGGGGCAATATAACGTGACGTTCTCTTGCACTAAGGGGTTGAGCATACAATCAAAAAGCGCATGGCAACCTCTGCTTCCCTCTGCGAAGGGCCTATATTTTACTTTCATGTATTTAATTTCATGCAAGAGTCAAAGTTCTTCTCTCTATTCCTTTTTATTTCTCCTTTGGCAAGCATCATGTGGTGAGGAAAGATCTAGGCACATATATATAGTTGAATATGGGTAGCATGAGTTACTATTGTTGACATCATCCTTGAGGTGAATGCGTTGGGAGGCGAAGCTATAAGCCCCTATCTTTCTATGTGTCCGGTTGAAACATTTTGCTCATGTGTACGCGGTGAGTGTTAGCAATCATAGAAGACTAAATGATGGTTGAGTATGTGGACCTGCCTAGGGGCTCCAATACGTGACCCTTCCTAAAAAGATGATGAATTGTAGTTGCAAAGTTGACCCAGAACATAGTTTGTTGGTTTGCAATAGAGTTTATGCTTTATACTTCAATGTTGTGATGAATTGTCACTTGTTCATGAGAAGTCTATGGTAAAAGATCTATGATAAAAGTTTTATGTTAAATTTTGTTGATGTTATAATAAGTTAGATGATGTTGATATGTCCGTCTTTTTGATTTTATTGACACCTCTCTCTCTAAGCATGTGGACACGTTTTTCGATTTCGGCATTCGCTTGAGGACAAGCAAGGTCAAAGCTTGGGGGAGTTGATACGTCCATTTTGCATCATGCTTACCTACTGTTATTTATGTTGTTTTATTTTATAATAATGCTTTTTGGAGTAATTCTAATGCCTTTTCTCTCATAATATGCAAGGTATAAACAAAGTGGGAGAATTCTGGCAGCTGGAAATCTGGTCCTAAAAAAGCTACTTCGGGCTACCTATCATGCACAACTCCGAATGAGCCGAAACCATACGAGGAATTTTTAGGGAATACATGAGGAATATTGGAGCAAATAAGTACCAAAGGGGGCCCACCAGGTGGGTTGTGCTCACCCAGGCCCACCTCCAGTGCCCCTCTTTCTAGTATATAAGTCATTTTGACCTAGAAAAAATAATGAGAGGACTTTCGGGATGAAGCGCCGCCGTCTCGAGGTGGAACCTGGGCAGGAGCACTTTTGCCCTTCGGTGGAGCGATTCTGCCGGGGGAACTTCCCTCCCGAAGGTGGAAATCAGCGTCATCATAATCACCAACACTCTCCCATCTTGGGAGGTCTATCTTCATCAACATCTTCAACAGCACAAACTCCTCTCAAACCCTAGTTCATCTCTTGTGTTCAATCTTTGTACTGGAACTATAGATTGGTGCTTGTGGGTGACTAGTAGTGTTGATTACATCTTGTAGTTGATTACTATATGGTTTATTTGGTGGAAGATTATATGTTCAGATCCATTATGCTATTTAATACCCCTTTTATCTTGAGCATGATTATCATTTGTGAGTAGTTGCTTTGGTTCTTGAGTTCACGGGAGAAATCATGTTGCAAGTAATCATGTGAACTTGATTTGTGTTCGATATTTTGATGATATGTATGTTCTGATTCCCTTAGTGGTGTCATGTGAATGTCGACTACATGACACTTCACCATATTTGGGCCCAAGGGAATGCATTGTGGAGTAGTTATTAGATGATGGGTTGCGAGAGTGACAGAAGCTTAAACCCTCGTTTATGCGTTATTCCGGATGGGACCGATTGGATCCAAAAGTTTAATGCTATGGTTAGAATTTATTCTTAATACTTTTCTCCTAGTTGCGGATGCTTGCGAGAGGGTTAATCATTAGTAGGAGGTTTGTTCAAGTAAGAATAGCACCTAAGCACTGATCCACCCACATACCAAATTATCAAAGTAGCGAACAGGAATTAAGCCAATATCATGGAAGTGACTAGATGAAATTCCGTGTAACCTCAAGAACACTTTGCTTATCATAAGAGACTGTTTTGGCCTGTCCTTTGCCTCAAAAGGATTGGGATACCTTGCTGCACTTTTTTACCACTATCGTTACTTGCTCATTAAAAATTACCTTGCTATCAAGCTACTCTGCTACTTACAATTTTAGCACTTGCAGACCTTACCTTGCTAAAAACCACTTGTCATTTCCTTCTGCTCCTCGTTGGGTTCAACACTCTTACTTATCGAAAAGGCTACAATTGACCCCATCTACTTGTGGGTCATCACATACCGTGCAGATTGGCTAGGCGCCAAAGTCAGATTTGTCAAACTAACGAAGGGTTTCAAAACCAATGTTGCTGCTGCATCGCAACAAGAAACTCCTCAAGGTGAGGCATCTGCTCAGCCCATTGAAGAAAATGCCAGCACAACTGATGAAAATCAGACTGTTGAAGAAACTGAGAGTGCGAGGGCTGCTGAAGAAATCCCATCTCCTGATGAAACTGCCAGGGCAACCATCAATGTTGCGCCTGAAGAACAACCCAGACCAGCTGAAGAATCTAATGTTGTGCCTGAAGAAACTAAACCTACCAGGGCAACTGCATTAGTTGTGCCCGAAGAAATTGTGCCTCTTTCATCTTCTCCTCCTGCAAAGTCATCACAGATGAAAAGCATCAACCTTCCTTCTGCATCAGAAGCAAAGAAAACAAAGACTACGGAGAGGGCAGTTGTGAAGAAAAAGAAAGCATCTGCAAACTCAGAGTCTTCAGCTCCCAAGAAAGTGAAGACTTTGACAAGTTCATTCGCCAACCCGATTGATGATGTTCCTCTCTCAAACATGCCATCAAAGGAGATTATTCCCTTTGGTGAGGAATATGTCATCCCGGATGACAGTGATGAAGAGAATCCCTCT
The DNA here is from genome assembly GCF_018294505.1 of Triticum aestivum. Lineage (NCBI taxonomy): Eukaryota > Viridiplantae > Streptophyta > Magnoliopsida > Poales > Poaceae > Triticum > Triticum aestivum. Next base: position 367,508,519 of record NC_057804.1, on the reverse strand, counting down.
ACTTATACGTCAGAGCAGTTGGATGAAGAAATTGAAGTGGATGCGATCCCTTCATCGATGCTGGTATCATCGCCCATTCCTTAGTTCACAGCTGAAGAGGCAGGCGTTGAAGAAACTGATGCTGAAGATGAGGATGTGGACATTGGGTCTATGACACTAGTACTAAATGATGATTATTGGGAACAACATCATCCCAATTCTCCTCTGACAACACCTCTGCAGCAAATTCTTCAGTCCCCGGTGCTAATTTCGAAGAAATTCATACGGGCTCTGGAGGACATCAAGCTTCTCTTCACTCTATTCCTGAAGAAGCTCCAGCTACTAATGCTGAAGAAATGGAGGCCAAGACTGCTGATGAAGAAACAGCTGTTAATATTCCTCAGTCTGTGGCTCCAAAAATTGTGCATCAAGAGGCTGAGAAGATTTTAGCTGTAAATCTTCAGCCCAAAGAACAGAATCCTCATTCCAATAAGCAGAAATTCAAAGCTGATGATTTCTTTGTTGAGCATCATTTCTTCACGGATTTCAATCCTTATGACTCTACAAGACTTCGATGCAAGTGCTTCTGGACAGCAAGTTAAATGAACGTTTCTGCCACTATCTTATTTGACAAGGACAAGATTTTTGAGCATCAACAAATTCCTCATGTGGACATGGAATCACTCCCTTGCTTTCAACCTGTCCTCGGTGTTCTTCATGATGCTGGCCTGCTGAACTTCTGTTCTGGGATCTGTGAATGGAATGAAGAACTTATTCTTCAATTCTATGCTACTTTGCACCTCACTGGAAATGTGCAAGATGTGAATTCATGGGTGCTTGACTGGATGACAGAAAATACTCACTACAAAGCTCTGGCCTCTGAATTGCTTCATGCCATCCCAGTCAGTCCTAAGGTGCACTTCAACTATATGATGAACCAGAACTTTCAAATCACTTGATGCAAGTACTGATGAAGCCTTTGAAGGCTGGCCAAGATCCAAGGACCACATTCCTCGTGAAGGAATTACTTTACGTGCCAAATACTGTTTATCGAGTATTGACAAAAACTATCAGTCCAATCAAGGGCCACAACTCAGATGAAGAAGAAGTTGTTGGCATCATGAAGAATCTGCTCTTTAATATTATGCATCGTATTCCTATCAACTACCATGATTTCTTCATGAGGAATTTGTCCAATGCTGCTCTGTCACCTTTTGAGTTGAAGCCCTACACTCCCTTGATTATGAAATTCATTAGATCAAGGTCTTCAATTCATTACAAAGCTGACTTTCAAAATCATCTCAGCTAGTTGCCCCCAATTGAAGTCCTCAAAAGGACTATTTCCTCAGCTGATGAGAAGGGCAAAGCAGTTGTCATTGATGAAGGTGAAGGAAATATGCCATAGAGGCAATAATAAAGTTGTTATTTATATTTCCTTATATCATGATAAATGTTTATTATTCATGCTAGAATTGTATTAACTGGAAACTTAGTACATGTGTGAATACATAGACAATACATAGTGTCCCTAGTATGTCTCTACTTGACTAGCTCATTAATCAAAGATAGTTATGTTTCCTAACCATAGACATGTGTTGTCATTTGATGAATGAGATCACATCATTAGAGAATGATGTGGTGGAAAAGACCCATCCCTTAGCTTAGCATTATGGTCGTTACAGTTTTATTGCTACAGCTTTCTTCATGACTTATACATGTTCCTCTGACTATGAGATTATGCAACTCCCAAATACTGGAGGAACACCTTGTGTGCTATCAAACATCACAACATAACTGGGTGATTATAAAGATGCTCTACAGGTATCTCCGAAGGTGTTTGTTGGGTTGGCATAGATCGAGATTAGGATTTGTCACTCCGTGTATCAGAGAGGTATCTCTCGGCCCTCTCGGTAATGCTCATCACTATAAGCCTTGCAAGCAATGTGATTAATGAGTTGGTTATGGGATGAAGCATTACGGAATGAGTAAAAAGACTTGCCGGTAATGAGATTGAACTAGGTATGATGATCGAATCTCGGCCAAGTAACATACCGATGACAAAGGGAACAACGTATGTTGTTGTGCGGTCTGACCAATAAAGATCTTCGTATAGTATGTAGGAGCTAATATGAGCATCCAGGTTCCGCTATTAGTTATTTCTGCAATTGGTTATTGATCGTAGATGTGTCTCGATCATGTCTACATAGTTCTCAAACCCATAGGGTCCGCATGCTTAACGTTCGATGACGATTTGTCTTCGGAGTTATGTGTTTTTGATGACCGAAGTTTGTTCGAAGTCCTGGATGAGATCACGGACATGACGATGAGTCTCGAAATGGTTGAGACATAAAGATTGATACATTGGAAGGTTATATTCAGATACTGGAATGGTTTCGGGAAGTATCGAATAAGTTTTGGAGTACCGGGAGGTTACCAGAACCCCCCGGTAGAGTATTGGGCCTTCATGGGCCTTAGTGGAAAGAGGAGGCCGGCGGCTAGGAGCTGGCGCACGCCCCCCTAGCCAAACCGAATTGGACTAGGGGAGGGGGCGCCCTCCCCCTTTCCTTCTCCCTCTCTCTCCCTTCCCCCCTCTCCTACTCCAAAAAAGGAAGGGGAATTCTACTAGGACTGGGAGTCCTAGTAGGACTCCCTCCTTGGCGCGCCCCCTCTAGGTCGTCCGCCTACTCCCTCCCTCCTTTATATGGGGGTAGGAGGGCACCCCAAAGGACATAAATTGTTCTTTGCCGTGTGCGGTGCCCCCCCTCCACAGTTTACCACCTCAGTCATAGCATCGTAGTGCTTAGGCAAAGCCCTGCGCGGATCACATCATCAACACTGTCACCATACCGTCGTGCTGACGGAACTCTACATCGACCCTCTACTAGATCAAGAGTTCGAGGGACGTTATCGAGCTGAACGTGTGCTAAAATGGAGGTGCCGTACATTAGGTACTTGGATCAGTTGGATCGTGAAGACGTTCGACTACATCAACTGCGTTAACTAATGCTTCCGCTTTCAGTTTACGAGGGTACGTGGACACACTCCCCCCTCTCGTTGCTATGCATCTCCTATATAGATCTTGCATGATCGTAGGAATTTTTTTGAAATTGCATGCTATGTTCCCAACAGTGGCATCCGAGCCAGGTCTATGCGTAGATGATATGCATGAGTAGAACACAAAGAGTTGTGGGCGATAATAGTCATACTGCTTACCACCAACGTCTTACTTTGATTGGGCGGTATTGTTGGATGAGCGGCCCAGACCGACATTACATGACCGCATTCATGAGACTAGTTCTACCGACGTGCTTTGCACACTGGTGGCTGCGGGTGTCTATTTCTCCAACTTTAGTTGAATCGAGTTTGACTATGGCCGGTCCTTGTTGAAGGTTAAAACAGCACATTTGACGAAAAATCGTTATGGTTTTGATGCGTAGGTAAGAACAGTTCTTGCTAGAAGCCCGTACCAGCCACATAAAACTTGCAACAACAAAGTAGAGGACTTCTAACTTGTTTTTGCAGGGTTTGTTGTGATGTGATATGGTCAAGACATGATGTGATATAAATTGTTGTATGAGATGATCATGTTTTTAACAGAGTTATCGGCAACTGGCAAGAGCCATATGGTTGTATTGTATGAAATGCAATCGCCATATAATTGCTTTACTTTATCACTAAGCAGTAGCGATAGTCGTAGTGGCAATATTTGGCAAGACGACAACGATGCTACGATGGAGATCAAAGTGTCAAGCCAGTGACGATGGAGATCATGACGATGCTTCGGTGATGGAGATCATGAGCACAAGATGATGTTGGCCGTATCATGTCACATATTTTGATTGCATGTGATGTTTATCTTTTATGCATCTTATTTTGCATAGTACAACGGTAGCATTATAAGATGATCTCACACTAAATTTCAAGGTATAAGTGTTCTCCCTGAGTATGCATCATTGCTACAGTTCGTCGTGCCGAGACACCACGTGATGATTGGGTGTGATAAGCTCTATGTTCACACACAACAGGTGCAAGCTAGTTTTGCACGTGTAGAATACTCGGGTTAAACTTGACCAGCCTAGCATATGCAGATATGGCCACGGAACACTGAGACCAAAAGGTCGAACGTGAATCATATAGTAGATATGATCAACATAGAGATGTTCACCAATGAAAACTACTCCATCTCACGTGATGATCGGACATGGTTTAGTTGATTTGGATCACGTGATCATTTAGATGACTAGAGGGATGTCTATATAAGTGGGAGTTCTTTAGTAATATGATTAATTGAACTTTAATTTATCATGAACTTAGTCCTGATAGTTTTTTTTCATATCAATGTTGTTTTAGATCAATGGCCCGTGGTACTGTTCCCTTTAATTTTAATGTGTTCCTAGAGAAAGCTAAGTTGAAAGATGATGGTAGCAATTACACGGAGTGGGTCCGTAACTTGAGGATTATCCTCATTGCTACACAGAAGAATTACGTCCTGGAAGCACAGCTAGGTGCAAGGCCTGCTGTAGGAGCAACTGCGGACGTTATGAACATCTGGCAGAGCAAAGTTGATGACTACTCGATAGTTTAGTGTGCCATGCTTTACGGCTTAGAATCGGGACTTCAAAGATATTTTGAACGTCATGGAGCATATGATATGTTCCAAGAGTTGAAGTTAATATTTCAAGCAAATGCCTAAGTTGAGAGATATGAAGTCTCCAACAAGTTCTATAGCTGCAAAATGTAGGAGAATAGTTTTGTCAGTGAACACATACTCAGAATGTCTGGGTACCATAACCACTTGACTCAGCTGGGAGTTAATCTTCCTGATGATAGTGTCATTGACAGAGTTCTTCAATCACTGCCACCAAGCTATAAAGGCTTCGTGATGAACTATAATATGCAAGGGATGACGAAAACGATTCCCGAGCTCTTCGCAATGCTAAAGGCTGCGGAGGTAGAAATCAAGAAGGAGCATCAAGTGTTGATGGTTAACAAGAACACTAGTTTCAAGAAAAAGGGCAAAGGGAAGAAGGGGAACTTCAAGAAGAATAGCAAGAAAGTTGCTACTCCTGGGAAGAAGCCCAAGTCTGGACCTAAGCCTGAAACTAAGTGCTTCTACTGCAAAAGGACTGGTCACTGGAAGCGGAACTGCCCTAAGTAATTAGCGGATAAGAAGGATGGCAAAGTGAAAGGTATATTTGATATACAAGTCATTGATGTGTACCTTACTAATGCTCGTAGTAGCGCCTGGGTATTTGATACTGGTTCTGTTGCTCATATTTGCAACTCGAAATAGGGGCTATGGATTAAACAAAGATTGTCTAAGGACGAGGTGATGATGCACGTCGGAAATGGTTCCAAGGTCGATGTGATCGCCGTCGGCATGCTACCTCTACATCTACCCTCAGGATTAGTTTTAGACCTGAATAATTGTTATTTGGTGCCAGCGTTGAGCATGAACATTATATCTGGATCTTGTTTGATGCGAGATGGTTATTCATTTAAATCGGAGAATAATGGTTGTTCTATTTATATGAGTAATATCTTTTATGGTCATGCACCCTTGTTGAGTGGTCTATTTTTGTTGAATCTCGATTGTGGTGATACACACGTTCATAATATTGAATCCAAAAGATGCAAAGTTGATAATGATAGTGCAACTTATTTGTGCACTGTCGTTTAGGTCATATCGGTGTAAAGCACGTGAAGAAACTCCATGTTGATGGGCTTTTGGAATCACTTGATTATGAATCACTTGGTGCTTGCGAACCATGCCTCATGGGCAAGATGACTAAAACTCTGTTCTCCAGAACCATGGAATGAGCTACTAACTTATTGGAAATAATACATACTGATGTATGCGGTCCAATGAGTGTTGAGGCTCGTGGCGGGTATCGTTATTTTCTGACCTTCACAGATGATTTGAGCAGATATGGGTATATCTACTTAATGAAACATAATGTGAAACATTTGAAAAGTTCAAAGAATTTCAGATTGAAGTGGAAAATCATCGTAACAAGAAAATAATGTTTCTATATCTGATCATGGAGGCGAATATTTGAGTTATGAGTTTGGTCTTCATTTGAAACAATGTGGAATAGTTTCACAAGTCACGCCACTTGGAACACCACAGCGTAAGGGTTTCTCCGAACATCATAACCGTCCTTTATTGGATATGGTGCGATCTAGATGTCTCTTACTAATTTACTGCTATCGTTTTGGGGTTATTCTTTAGAGACGACTGCATTCACGTTAAATAGGGCACCATCTAAATCCGTTGAGACGACACCATATGAATTGTGGTTTGGCAAGAAACCCAAGTTGTCGTTTCTTAAAGTTTGGGGTTGCGATGCTTATGTGAAAAATCTTCAACCTGATAAGCTCGAACCCAAATCGGAGAAGTGCGTCTTCATAGGATACCCAAAGGAAACTATTGGGTACACCTTCTATCACAGATCCGAAGGCAAGGTATTTGTTGCTAAAAATGGATCCTTTCTAGAGAAGGAGTTTCTCTCGAAAGAAGTGAGTGGGAGGAAAGTAGAACTTGATGAGGTAATTGTACCTTCTCCCGAATTGGAATGTAGTTCATCACAGAAATTAGTTCCAATGATTCCTACACCAATTAGTGAGGAAGCTAATGATGATGATCATGAAACTTCAGATCAAGTTACTACCGAACCACGTAGGTCATCCAGAGTACGGTCCGCACCAGAGTGGTATGGTAATCCTGTTCTGGAAGTCATGTTACTAGACCATGATGAACCTATGAACTATGAGGAAGCGATGATGAGCCCAGATTCCGAGAAATGTCTTGAGGCCATGAAATCTGAGATGGGGTCCTTGTATGAGAACAAAGTGTGGACTTTGGTGGACTTGCCCGATGATCGGCAAGCCATAGAAAATAAATGGATCTTTAAGAAGAAGACTGACGCTGACGGTAATGTTACTGTCTACAAAGCTCGACTTGTTGCAGAAGGTTTTTGACAAGTTCAAGGAGTTGACTATGATGAGACCTTCTCACCCTTAGCAATGCTTAAGTCTGTCCGAATCATGTTAGCAATTGCTGCATTTTATGATTATGAAACTTGGCAAATGGATGTCAAAACTGCATTCCTTAATGGATTTCTTAAAGAAGAGTTGTATATGATGCAACCAGAAGGTTTTGTCGATCCAAAAGGAGCTAACAAAGTGTGCAAGCTCCAGCGATCCATTTATGGACTGGTGCAAGCCTCTCGGAGTTGGAATATACGCTTTGATAGTTTGAACAAAGCATATGGTTTTATACAGACTTTTGGAGAAGCCTGTATTTACAAGAAAGTGAGTGGGAGCTCTGTAGCATTTCTAATATTATATGTGGATGACATATTGTTGATTGGAAATAATACAGAATTTCAGGATAGCATAAAAGGATACTTGAATAAGAATTTTTCAATGAAAGACCTCGGTGCAGCTGCTTACATATTGGGCATCAAGATCTATAGAGATAGATCAAGACGCTTGCTACCTCTTGAGCACTGCGTTGGTTTTCCCTTGAAGAGGAAAGGGTGATGCAGCAAAGTAGTGTAAGTATTTCCCTCAGTTTTTGAGAACCAAGGTATCAATCCAGTAGGAGGCTCCTCAGAAGTACCTCGTACCTACACAAACAAACAAGAACCTCGCAACCAACGCGATAAAGGGGTTGTCAATCCCTTCACGGTAACTTGTGAAAGTGAGATCTGATAGAGATAATAAGATAAGATAAATATTTTTGGTATTTTATGATATAGATTGGAAAGTAAAGATTGCAAATAAAGATAGATGGGAAACTTACAAGATAAAAGATAGACCCGGGGGCCATAGGTTTCACTAGTGGCTTCTCTCAAGATAGCATAAGTATTACGGTGGATGAACAAATTACTGTCGAGCAATTGATAGAAAAGTGCATAGTTATGAGAATATCTAGGCATGATCATATATATATGCATCACATCCACAACAAGTAGATCGAAACGATTCTGCATCTACTACTATTACTCCACACATCGACCGACTCCTGCCTGCATCTAGAGTATTAAGTTCATAAGAATAGAGTAACGCATTAAGAAAGATGACATGATGTAGAGGGATAAACTCAAGCAATATGATATAAACCCCATCTTTTTATCCTCGATGTCAACAATACAATACGTGCCTTGCTGCCCCTGCTGTCACTGGCAAAGGACACCGCAAGATTGAACCCAAAGCTAAGCACTTCTCCCATTGCAAGAAAGATCAATCTAGTAGGCCAAACCAAACTGATAATTCGAAAAGACTTGCAAAGATAACCGATCATACATAAAAGAATTTAGAGGAGATTCAAATATTTCTCATAGATAAACTCGATCATGAACCCACAACTCATCGGATCTCAACAAACACACCGCAAAAAGAGTTACATCGAATAGATCTCCAAGAAGATCGAGGAGAACTTTGTATTGAGTTTCAAAGAGAGAGAAGAAGCCATCTAGCTAATAACTATGGACCCGAAGATCTGTAGTAAACTACTCACAACTCATCCAAGAGGCCTAGGAGATGATGTAGAGGCCCTCCATGGTCGATTCCCCCTCCAGCGGAGCACCGACGAAGGCTCCAAGATGGGATCTCGCGGATACAGAAGGTTGCGGCGGGGGAAATAGTTTTTCGTGGTGCTCCTGGATGTTTCCAGGGTACGTGGATATATATATATATATATATAGGTGAACGAGGTAGGTCAGGGGAGTCACGAGGGGCCCACGAGGGTGGGGGCGCGCCCTCCTGCCTCGTGGCCGCCTCGGCTGCTTCTTGACATCCACTCCAAGTCTCCTGGATTGCGTTTGTTCCAAAAAGATCGCTCCCGAAGGTTACATTCCGTTTGGACTCCGTTTGATATTCCTTTTCTTCGAAACACTGAAATAGACAAAAAAACATCAATTCGGGCTGGGCCTCCGGTTAGTAGGTTAGTCCCAAAAATGATATAAAAGTGTAAAGTAAAGCCCATAAACATCCAAAACGGGTAATATAATAGCATGGAACAATCAAAAATTATAGATATGTTGGAGACGTATAAAGCATCCCCAAGCTTAATTCCTGCTCGTGCTCGAGTAGGTAAATGATAAAAACAGAATTTTTGATGTGGAATGCTACCTAGCATACTTCTCAATGTAATTTTCTTTATTGTGGCATGAATGTTCAGATAGAAATGATTCAAAATAAAAGTTCATATTGACATAAGAAATAGTAATACTTCAAGCATACTAACAAGGCAATCATATCTTCTCAAAATAACATGGCTAAAGAAAGTTCATCCCTACAAAATCATATAGTTAGTCTATGTTTCATTTTCACCACACAAAATACTCCCATCATGCACAACCCCGGTTTCAGCTAAGCAATTGGTTCATACTTTTTAACGCGCTTCAGCTTCTTTCAACTCTCACGCAATGCATGAGCGCGAGCATGGATATAGCACTATGGGTGGAATAGAATATTATGATGATGGTTGTGTGGAGAAGACAAAAAAAAGGAGAAAGTCTCACATTGACGAGGCTAATCAACGGGCTATGGAGATGCCCATCAATTGATGTCAATATGAGGAGTAGGGATTGCCATGCAACGGATGCACTAGAGCTATAAATGTATGAAAGCTCAACAAAAGAAACTAAGCGGGTGTGCATCCAACTTGCTTGCTCACGAAGACCTAGGGCATTTTGAGGAAGCCCATCGTTGGAATATACAAGCCAAGTTCTATAATGAAAAATTCCCACTAGTATATGAAAGTGACAACATAAGAGACTCTCTATATGATGAACATGGTGCTACTTTTAAGCACATGTGTGGAAAAACATAGTAACATTGTCCCCTTTTTATTTTCTTTTTTTGGGCCTTTTTTTGGCCTTTCTTTTTTTTATTGGCCTTTTTTATTTGGCCTTTCTTTTTTTATAAGGGGCAATGCTCTAATAATGATGATCATCACACTTCTATTTATTTACAACTCATTGATTACAACTCGATACTAGAACAAGATATGACTCTATATGAATGCCTCCGGTGGTGTACCGGGATGTGCAATGAATCAAGAGCGACATGGATGAAAAATTATGAAGGTGGCTTTGCCACAAATATGATGTCAGCTACATGATAATGCAAAAGCAATATGACAATGATGAAACGTGTCATGATGAACGGAACGGTGGAAAGTTGCATGGCAATATATCTCGGAATGGCTATGGAAATGCCATAATAGGTAGGTACGGTGGCTGTTTTGAGGAAGATATAAGGAGGTTTATGTGTGATAGAGCGTATCGTATCATGGGGTTTGGATGCACCGGCGAAGTTTGCACCAACTCTCAAGGTGAGAAAGGGCAATGCACGGTACCGAAGAGGCTAGCAATGATGGAAGGGTAAGAGTGCGTATAATCCATGGACTCACATTAGTCATAAAGAACTCATATACTTATTGCAAAAAAATTATTAGCCCTCGAAGCAAAGTACTACTACGCATGCTCCTGGGGGGGAGGTTGGTAGGGTTTAACCATCGCGCGTGCCCGACCTCCACACATAAGGAAGCCAATCAAAAGAGCATCCCTGCAACAAATTTGTTACACAACTTTTACCATACGTGCATGCTACGGGACTTGCCATCTTCAACACAAGTATTCTTTAAATTCACAATTACCCAACTAGCATGACTCTAATATCATCACCTCTATATCTCAAAACAATTATCAAGCATCAAATTGATCATAGCATCCAATTCACTTCCTATGATAGTTTTTATTATACCCAACTTGGATGCCAATCATTCTAGGACCAATTTTATAACCATAGCAAATACCATGATGTTCTAAAAGACTCTCAAAATAATATAAGTTAAGCATGAGAGATCAACAATTTCTACAAAATAAAACCACCGCCGTGCTCTAAAAGATATAAGTGAAGTATTAGAGTAAAATTATCTAGCTCAAAAGATATAAGTGAAGCACATAGGGTATTCTAATAAATTCCAAATCATGTGTGTGTCTCTCAAAAGGTGTGTACAGCAAGGATGATTGTGGTAAACTAAAAAGCAAAGACTCATATCATACAAGACGCTCCAAGCAAAACACATATCATGTGGCGAATAAAAATATAGCTCCAAGTAAAGTTACCGATAGACGAAGACGAAAGAGGGGATGCCTTCCGGGGCATCCCCAGGCTTAGGCTTTTGGTTATCCTTGGATCATCTTGGGGTGCCATGGGCATCCCCAAGCTTAGGCTCTTGCCACTCCTTATTCCATAGTCCATCAAATCTTTACCCAAAACTTGAAAACTTCAGAACACAAAACTTAACAGGAAATCTCATAAGCTCTGTTAGTGCAAGAAAGAAAAACCACCACTTAAGGTACTATAATGAACTCATTCTTTATTTATATTGGTGTTAAACCTACTGTATTCCAACTTCTCTATGGTTCATACCCCCCGATACTAGCCATAGATACATCAAATAAGCAAACAACACACGAAAAACAGAATCTGTCAAAAACAGAACAGTCTGTAGAAATCTGTAACTTTTGAACACCTCTGGAACTCTAAAAATCCTACCAAAATAAGAAATCTGTGAAATTTGTCTATTGATCTACTGCAAAAAGAATTACCTAAAAATCACGATCCTGTGATTTATTAAAATTATTCTCGTGTGTGCAAAAGTTTCTGTTTGTCAGCAGAATCAAATTAACTATCACCGTAGGTTATCCTATAGGTTCTACTTGGCAGAAACACTAATTAAAACATAAAACCACATCTAAACAGAGGCTAGATGAATTATTTATTACTAAACAGAAGAAAAAAATCAAGGAACAAAAATAAAATTGGGTTGCCTCCCAACAAGCGCTATCGTTTAACTCCCCTAGCTAAGCATAAAAGCGAGAATAGATCTAAGTATTGCCATAATAATAAGATAGATCACAAAAACTCATTTCATATTCCCTATGTTCAGCGGCAAGTTTTCTTTGAGGCAAGCAAAAGTAATCAAAAGGGCTAAATTTAATGGGACAGAAGTCCCCAAGATCAATCTCGGGAGGTATGGGTTTCTCCTTGGGACCTTTATATTGCACAACCAATTCATCATTATAAGCATTCTTTTGGCAGAACTTCATGAGCCTATACTCAAGAGAATATCCTAACTCATTATTTCGAATAGCAAAATCTTTATTAAGTTCATAAATTCTATCAACTAGAACATTGGTAGGAACCATTTTCTAAGGTTTTCATTAAAAGCAACATAATCTAAAGATTGAAAACGCATTATGTCCTCTTGATCAAAGAGGATTGCCTCTATGGGAGGACGGCCAGCGTCCACCCTATAGTGTGCAAAAAATTCTTTGGCTTCTTTTATTATAAATCTGAACTCATGTGCCAAAAAGATAGTAGTTGCGTGCTTAACACAAGAATGCTCAATATTAGAAAATTCTAGGAAAATCCTTTGTATGCAAGGATGCATGTGCATAAACTGTCTTTCAAGTTCAACTATAAGCATGGCCATAGCATTCGCAAGACTACTAGTTCTATGAAGAACAGAACCACCCATAGAAGGTAAAGCACCGGCGCAAGTAAATAAATCTTGAATAACCCCTTTTCCAATAATATTACCATACCGATTCGAAATTTTTTAGTATGTAAGATAGTGGGTTCTTCAGCAGGAGCATCAAAATTTTCCATGTTATTACTATTGTCCTTATCAACGATAATATCCCTAGTTTCAGACATAACGGCAAAAAATGCGAGGAGCAAGCGAAAGGGAAAGGTGAACGGAAAAGAGAGGGTGAATAAAACGGCAAGGGTGAAGTGGGGGAGAGGAAAACGAGAGGCAAATGGCAAATAATGTAATGCAAGGGAGATGAGTTTGTGGTGGGTACTTGGTATGTCTTGACTTGAGCGAAGACCTCCCCGGCAACGGCGCTAGAAATCCTTCTTGCTACCTCTTGAGCACTGCGTTGGTTTTTCCTTGAAGAGGAAAGGGTGATGCAGCAAAGTAGCGTAAGTATTTCCCTCAGTTTTTGAGAACCAAGGTATCAATCCAGTAGGAGGCTCCTCAGAAGTCCCTCGTACCTACACAAATGAACAAGAACCTCGCAACCAACACGATAAAGGGGTTGTCAATCCCTTCATGGTAACTTGCGAAAGTGAGATCTGATAGATATAATAAGATAAGATAAATATTTTTGGTATTTTTATGATATAGATTAGAAAGTAAAGATTGCAAATAAAGATAGATGGGAAACTTATAAGATAAAAGATAGACCCGGAGGCCATAGGTTTCACTAGTGGCTTCTCTCAAGATAGCATAAGTATTACGATGGGTGAACAAATTACTGTCGAGCAATTGATAGAAAAGTGCATAGTTATGAGAATATCTAGGCATTATCATGTATATAGGCATCACGTCCACAACAAGTAGATCGAAACGATTCTGCATCTACCACTATTACTCCACACATCGACCGACTCCTGCCTGCATCTAGAGTATTGAGTTCATAAGAACAGAGTAACGCATTAAGAAAGATGACATGATGTAGAGGGATAAACTCAAGCAATATGATATAAACCCCATCTTTTTATCCTCGATGGCAACAATACAATACGTGCCTTGTTGCCCCTACTGTCACTGGGAAAGGACACCGCAAGATTGAACCCAAAGCTAAGCACTTCTCCCATTGCAAGAAAGATCAATCTAGTAGGCCAAACCAAACTGATAATTCGAAGAGACTTGCAAAGATAACCAATCATACATAAAAGAATTCAGAGGAGATTCAAATATTTCTCATAGATAAACTTGATCATAAACCCACAATTGAATCTCAACAAACACACCGCAAAAAGAGTTACATCGAATAGATCTCCAAGAAGATCGAGGAGAACTTTGTATTGAGATTCAAAGAGAGAGAAGAAGCCATCTAGCTAATAACTATGGACTCTAAGGTCTGCGTAAACTACTCACAACTCATCGGAGAGGCCTTGGAGATGATGTAGAGGCCCTCTGTGGTCGATTCCCCCTCCAGCGGAGCGCCGGCGAAGGCTCCAAGATGGGATCTCATGGATACAGAAGGTTGCGGTGGTGGAAATAGTTTTTCGTGGTGCTCCTGGATGTTTTTAGGGTACGTGGATATATATAGACAAATGAGGTAGGTCAAGGGAGCCACGAGGGGCCCATGAGGGTGGGGGCCGCGCCCACCCCCTAGGGCGCGCCCTCCTGCCTCGTGGCCGCCTCGGCTTCTTCTTGATGTCCACTCCAAGTCTCCTGGATTGCGTTTGTTCCAAAAAGATCACTCCCAAGGGTTTCATTCCGTTTGGACTCCATTTGATATTCCTTTTCTTTGAAGCACTGAAAAAGGCAAAAAAACAGCAATTCAGGCTGGGCCACCGGTTAGTAGGTTAGTCCCAAAAATGATATAAAAGTGTAAAGTAAAGCCCATAAACATCCAAAACGGGTAATATAATAGCATGAAACAATCAAGAATTATAGATACGTTGGAGACGTATCAACGCTTAATTGGACTTTCACAAAGCACATACATTGATAAAGTTTTGAAGAAGTTCAAAATGGATCAGTCAAAGAAAGGGTTCTTGCCTGTGTTACAAGGTGTAAAGTTGAGTTAGACTCAATGCCCGACCACTGCAGAAGATAGAGAGAAAATGAAAGTCATTCCCTATGCTTCAACCATAGGTTCGATCATGTATGCAATGCTGTGTAGCAAACCTGATGTGTGCCTTGCTATAAGTATAGCAGGGAGGTACCAAAGTAATCCAGGAGTGGAGCACTGGACAGCGGTCAAGCATATCCTGAAATACCTGAAAAGGACTAAGGATATGTTTCTTATTTATGGACGTGACAAAGAGCTCGTCGTAAATGGTTACGTCGATGCAACCTTTGACACTGATATGGATGACTCTAAGTCACAAACCGGATATGTATTTATATTGAATGGTGGAGCTGTCAGTTGGTGCAGTTCCAAGCAGAGCGTCGTGGCGGGATCTACGTGTGAAGCGGAGTACGTAGCTGCTTCGGAACCAGAATATGGAGGAGTCTAGATGAAGGAGTTCATATCCGATCTAGGTGTAATACCTAGTGCATCAGGTCCAATGAAAATCTTTTGTGACAATACTGGAGCAATTTCCTTAGCAAAGTAATCCAGATTTCACAAGAGAACCAAACACATCAAGAGATGCTTCAATTCCATCCGCCATCAAGTCGGGGGGGAGACATAGAGTTTGCAAGATACATATGGATCTGAATGTTGTAGACCCGTTGACTAAGCCTCTTCCACGAGTAAAACATGATCAGCACCAAGACTCCATGGGTGTTAGAATCATTACTTTGTAATCTAGATTATTGACTCTAGTGCAAGTGGGAGACTGAAGGAAATATTCCCTAGAGGCAATAATAATGTTGTTATTTATATTCCTTATATCATGATAAATGTTTATTATTCATGCTAGAATTGTATTAACCAGAAACTTAGTACATGTGTGAATACATAGACAATACATAGTGTCCCTAGTATGCCTCTACTTGAATAGCTCATTAATTAAAGATGGTTATGTTTTCTAACAATAGACATGTGTTTTCATTTGATGAACGGGTTCAAATCATTAGAGAATGATGTGATGGACAAGACCCATCCGTTAGCTTAGCATTATGATCATTACAGTTTTATTGCTATAGCTTTCTTCATGACTTATACATGTTCCTCTGACTATGAGATTATGCAACTCCTGAATACCGGAGGAACACCTTGTGTGCTATAAAACGTCACAATGTAACTGGGTGATTATAAAGATGCTCTACATGTGTGTATGAAGGTGTTTGTTGGGTTGGCAAAGATCAAGATTAGGATTTGTCACTCCGTGTATCGGAGAGGTATCTCTGGGCCCTCTCGGTAATGCTCATCACTATAAGCCTTGCAAGCAATGTGAATAATGAGTTGGTTACGGGATGAAGCATTACGGAACGAGTAAAGAGACTTGCCAGTAACAAGATTGAACTAGGTATGATGATACCGATGATCGAATCTTGGGCAAGTAACATACCGATGACAAAGGGAACAGTGTATGTTGTTGTGCGGTTTGACCGATAAAGATCTTCGTAGAATATGTAGGAGCCAATATGAGCATCCAGGTTCCGCTATTGGTTATTGATCGGAGATGTGTCTCGATCATGTCTACATAGATCTCGAACCCGTAGGGTCCGCACACTTAACGTTCGATGACGATTTGTATTAAGAATTATGTGTTTTTGATGACCAAAGTTTGTTCGGAGTCTCGGATGAGATCACGGACATGACGAGGAGTCTCAAAATGGTCGAGACATAAAGATTGATATATTGTAAGGTTATATTCGGACACCGCAATGGTTTCGGGAAGTATCGAATAAGTTTCGGAGTATCGGGAGGTTACCGGAACCCCGCGGGAGAGTATTGGGCCTTCATGGGCCTTAGTGGAAAGAGGAGGCCGGCGGCCAGGAGGTGGTGTGCGCCCCCGTAGCCAAACCGAATTGGACTAGGGGAGGGCGCTGATACGTCTCCAACATATCTATAAATTTTGATTATTCCATCCTGTTTTATTATCAATCTTGGATGTTTTATAATCATTATAAAGTCATTTTATATCATTTTTTGGTACTAACCTATTGACATAGTGCCAAGTGCCAGTTGTTATTTTCTGCATGTTTTTTACATTGCAGGAAATCAATATCAGACGGAGTCCAAATGCCACGCCAATTTACGATGATTTTTTTATGGACCAGAAGGAAGAAGCTGGGCCCTAGTTGCACCTGGGGGGAGTCCCGAGGAGGGGACAACCCACCAGGGCGCGCCCTGGTGGGTTGTGACCACCTCGGGTGCCCCCTTGACCGCCTCTTTGCTCTATAAATACCCCAATATTCTAGAAACCCTAGGAGAGTCGATGAAATATTCATTCAGCCGCCGCAGAGTCCAAAACCACCAGATCCAATCTAGACACCATCACGGAGGGGTTCACCACTTCCATTGGTGCCTCTCCGATGATGCGTGAGTAGTTCTTTGTAGACTTTCGGGTCCGTAGTTAGTAGCTAGATGGCTTCCTCTCTCTCTTGATTATCAATATAATGGTCTCTTGGAGATCCATATGATGTAAGTCTTTTGGCAGTGTGTTTGTTGGGATCTGATGAACTTCGAGTTTATGATGAGTTATATATTTTTATATCCATGAAATTTATTTGAGTTTCTTTGACCTCATATATGTGTGATCTCTTATAGCCTCGCATTTCTTCTCCGATATTTGGGTTTTGTTTGGCCAACTTGATCTATTTATCTTGCAATGGTAAGAGGTGCCCGGTAGTGGGTTCGATCTTATGGTGCTTGATCCCAGTGCCAGAAAAGGAACCGACACGTATGTATCGTTGCTACTAAGGATAAAAGGATGGGATCCATATCTGCCGCAATAGATAAATGGATCTTGTCTACATCATGTCATCGTTCTTATTGCATTACTCCGTTTTTCCATGAACTTAATACACTAGATACATGCTGGATAGCGGTCGATGTGTGGAGTAATAGTAGTAGATGCAGGCAGGAGTCGGTCTACTAATCTTGGATGTGATGGCTATGTAATGATCATTGCCTGGATATTGTCATGATTATTTGAAGTTCTATCAATTGCGCAACAGTAATTTGTTCACCCACCATTTGCTATTTTTCTCGAGAGAAGCCACTAGTGAAACCTACGGCCCCCGGGTCTTCTTTCTCATATATTTGCCTTGCGATCTACTTTTTCCTTGCATTTATTTTCCGATCTATTAAACCAAAAAAATACAAAAATTCCTTGCTGCAATTTATTTGTTCTGCGATCTATTTATCCCATCTACAAATTTACCTCACGTCCTTTGCCTATCTTGAGGCGTCGTACCCTGAAAGGGATTGACAACCCCTTTAACACGTGGGGTTGCGAGGTGTTGTTATTTGTGTGCACGGCATGTTTACATTGTGTTGCTTGGTTCTCCTACTGGTTTGATAACCTTGGACTCATATATGAGGGAAATACCCACCGCCGCTGTGCTGCATCATCCCTTCCTCTTTGGGGAAATACTGACGTAGCTTCAAGCGACATCAAAAGGAATTTATGGCGCCGTTCTCGGGGAGGATCTTCAACATAACCAGGTTCCTAATCACAAATCTCATCTCCTTAAAATTTACATTATTCGCCATTTGCCTCTCGTTTTCCTCTCCCCCACTTCACAAAAAATTGCCGTTTTATTCGCCTCTCTTTGTCCGTTCGCCGTTTTCTTGTCAGATCTATCCTTTGCTTGCAATCATGAGTGATTTTGGTATGGCACCAATAGATGATGTCATAACTCCTAAATTTGGACGTACGGGCAATCTGGATGCTAAAACTTTTATCTTGGGGCAAGGGAATGTTATGGGAAAAGAACATATTCAAGAATTTTTCAGTTGTGTTGGGAATCTAAGTCTTGATGATGCTCCTATACTTAAAACTACTAGATCTTATGCGGATGCTATTTCAGCACTAGTTCTGTAACTTGAAAATGGATTTATTCGTACCCATCCTACTTTGCAAAGATTGTTTTTTGAGCTCCGTGACATAAAGAATCCTAGGGCCAAAAAGTTGGCCACCCTCGTTCTTATAAATGAATTTGACTACATAATACGGCAAGCTAGGGAAATCTTTGATTTCTATGGAATGAATCGTGAAAAACCCGTGATAGATGAAATTCTTTACAATAGTGATTATGCACTAAGGCATACGCTGGGGATAATAAGATGTTTGATGAGAATCTTAAAAAGGAGGTCCCCGTTCTAGATATAATCTAACAAGTTTTTAATAATGCTAATCAACACTACTCTTGGATTGTTGCGGGTAATCAAAGGGGCTATGATGAAAACCAACTTAGAAATACTAAAGTTTCCATGGATAATATGTTTTATGTTGTCTTTACAAAACCCCATGATGAAAATACCTCTAAGAAAATTAAGAAGAAAAAGAATGACACAACTTAGATCCTTGCTTTATGCCTAGCTAAGGGCGTAAAACTATAGCGCTTGTTGGGAGGCAACCAATGAATAAAATTTATTTTTGCTTTTTGATTGATGTTCTTGTGTGTTAGAACAATTATTCTACTGGTATGATTGTGTTTTTTGTGTTTTAGTTAGTGTTTGTGCCAAGTGAAGCCTTTAGGATCTTTTGGGGTGATAGTTGTTTGATCTTGCTAAAAAAGACAGAAACTTTGCACTCACGAAAATAATTCTCATAAATCACAGAAAAGAGATTTTTACCCTGATTATTTTTGCAGAAGATTAATATACAAATTACACTGGTCGTCCTTATTTGGTAGAATTTTTAGAGTTCTAGAAGTATTGGAAAGTTCCAGATTACTACAGACCAGTCTGTTTTCACAGATTCTGTTTTCTTTGTGTTGTGTGCTTATTTTGATGGCTCTATGGTTTTATTTGATGAGTTTTTGCCATAGAAAAGTTGGAATATAGTAGATATAATAAAAGAACAAAATAATAATTGGTTTGACACAGCACTTATAATATTGGTTTGCTTTCTTTTACTAACCGATGTCACAAGGGTTTTGTTGAGTTTTGTGTGGTTGAAGTTTTCAAGTTTTGAGTTATCTTACGATGGATGAAAGAAGGATAGAAGAGTCTAAGCTTGGGGATGCGCCGACATCCCAAGCTATTATCCAAGAATGAGCAACCAACTAAGCTTGGGGATGCCCCCGAGTGGCATCCCCTCTTTTTTCTAACGACCATCGGTATTTTACTTGAGGCTATATTTTTATTCGTCACATGATATGTGTTTTTCTTGGAGCGTATTGTATGATATGTGTCTTTGCTTGTTTTATTTTGTGTCTTAAGTCGTCAATCCTTTCTGGACACACCTATTTGAGAGAGTCAAAATTATGTCATGACTTGTTAGAATTGCTCTCTATGCTTCACTTAAATTTTTATGAGCAATGGACTTGCTCTAGTGCTTCACTTATATCTTTTTGAGCACGGTGTGCTTAGTATTTTTGAAGAAATGCTCTCTTGATTCACTTAGATTTATTTGAGAGTTAGTAAAATTTTGAAGAAATTCTCTCTTGCTTCACTTAAATTATTTTGAGAGAAAGAAAATATGTTATGCTCATGATCTTCACTTATATTTGTTTGAGCTTAGGTAAAGCAACATACAAAAATTAGTCCCAAAGTGATAGATATCCAAGAAGGATAAAGAAAGAAAGAAAATTATGTCATGAAGATCATTGGACAAAATAAACTTGATTCTTAGTAATAGTTTTGAGATATGATGATGTGATATGTGAGTTATGTTGATGAGTAATTGTGCTCTAGTAAGAATATTGGTGTTAAAGTTTGTGATTCCCTATGCATGCACGAAAGTCAATAATCATGCAATGAAAATTATATCCTACTTGTGGTGCATTATTCGGTGTTAATTATGCTTAATGCTTGCTTATGAGATTATTCGTTTCTTGGTTGGTCGCTTCTCAATCTTTTTGCTAGCCTTCATTTTGCACCAAGTATGACCTCTACTTGCGCATCCAAAATCCTTTAAACCAGTTTTGCCACATGAGTCCACTATATCTACCTATATGCGGTATTCTTTTGCCGTTCTAAGCAAATTTTCATGTGCCATCTCTAACTTTCAAAATAAACTTCTCTTTTGTGTGTTTGTTTCGCTCGCAGAACGGTAACGGGGGCTAATATTTTCCATGCTAGATGTGTTATTCTCACGATGAGTGTTTATTCACTTGTCATTGCATGAGAGTAAGGCAAAGGTTTTAGGGATGCCCAGTCCTGAAATGCAAAAATGAATTTACTTGGAAAGTGTTGGTAGGGAGGGCACCCGTGGATATGGCTAGCCATGGAAAGTGAAAGTTATGGTGGAAAAAGGAATAAACTTTATTTTCTGTTCGGGAACCGCCTATGATATATCTAGCATGGAAAGTGTTGGCATGCTACAAGTTGTTTTCGTTGGTGGGATGGATACACCTCCAAAAAATATTTTTATCTCTATTATTTTTTGCTTTGAGCTCTGGCACCTCTACAAATCCCTACTTCCCTCTGCGAAGGGCCTTTCTTTTTTACTTTATGCAAAAATAAATAAATTGAAATTGAGTCTCCATCCTCTCTTATAAAAGCACCAACTAGGGGGCAATATGATCGTACTTAAGTATTGGGTGTAGCTAAAATTCGAGTGTGTTTCATGAATGGATCAATGTTTGAGCATGATGGGCTAGGGATAACTTGTTTTAGCATTGATATTTTGAAAGACATGGTTGCTTGTTGATATGCTTGAGTATCTAAATCATTATGTCAAAACTAGACTATTGCTTTGAATCACATAAAAGTCCAAATGTCCATGTTATAAAGAAAAGAATATGATATGACATGATAAACATCATCCACATCAAAAATTCTGTTTTTATCACTTACCTACTCGAGGACGAGCAGGAGTTAAGCTTGGGGATGTTGATACGTCTCCAATGTATCTATAATTTTTGATTATTCCATGTTGTTTTATTATCAATCTTGGATGTTTTATAATCATTATATAGTCATTTTATATCATTTTTTGGTACTAACCTATTGACATAGTGCCAAGTGCCAGTTGCTGTTTTCTGCATGTTTTTTACATCGCACGAAATCAATATCAGACGGAGTCCAAATGCCACGCCAATTTATGATGATTTTTTATGGACCAGAAGGAAGAAGTTGGGCCCTGGTTCCACCTAGGGGTAGTCCATAGGAGGGGACAACCCACCAGGGCGCACCCTGGAGGGTTGTGCCCACCTCGGGTGCCCCATGGACCGCCCCTTTGCTCTATAAATACCCCAATATGCCAGAAACCCTAGGAGAGTCGACGGAGTACTCATCCAGCCGCCGCAGAGTCCAGAACCACCAGATCCAATCTAGACACATCACAGAGAGGTTCACCACTTCCATTGGTGCCTCTCTGATGATGCGTGAGTAGTTCTTTGTAGACCTTCGTCCGTTGTTAGTAGCTAGATGGCTTCCTCTCTCTCTCTCTCTCTCTATTATCAATACAATGGTCTCTTGGAGATCCATATGATGTAAGTCTTTTGGCGGTGTGTTTGCTGGGATCTGATGAACTTCGAGTTTATGATCAGTAATATATTTTTATATCCATGAAAGTTATTTGAGTTTCTTTGATCTCTTATATGCGTGATCTCTTATAGCCTCGTATTTCGTCTCCGGTATTTGGATTTTGTTTGGCCAACTTGATCTATTTATCTTGCAATGGGAAGAGGTGCCCGGTAGTGGGTTCGATCTTACGGTGCTTGATCCTAGTGACAAAAAGGGAACCGACACGTATGTCTTGTTGCTACTAAGGATAAAAAGATGGGATCCATATCTGCCGCAATAGATAGACGGATCTTGTCTACATCATGTCATCGTTTTTATTGCATTACTCCGTTTTTCCATGAACTTAATACACTAGATGCATGCTGGATAGCGGTCGATGTGTGGAGTAATAGTAGTAGATGCAGGCAGGAGTCGGTCTACTAATCTTCGGCGTGATGCCTATGTAATGATCATTGCCTAGATATCGTCATGATTATTTGAAGTTCTATCAATTTCCCAACAGTAATTTGTTCACCCACCGCTTGCTATTTTTCTCGAGAGAATCCACTAGTGAAACCTACGGCCCCGGGGTCTTCTTTCTCATATATTTGCCTTGCGATCTACTTTTTCCTTGCATTTATTTTTAGATCTATTAAACCCCAAAAAAATACAAAAATACCTTGCTGGAATTTATTTGTTCCGCGATCTATTTATCCCATCTACAAATTTACCTCACGTCCTTTGCCTATCTTGAGGCACCGTACCCCGAAAGGAATTGACAACCCCTTTAACACGTCGGGTTGCAAGGTGTTGTTATTTGTGTGCAGGGGTTGTTTACGTTGTGTTGCTTGGTTCTCCTACTAGTTTGATAACCTTGGTTTCATATCTGAGGGAAATACCTACCGCTGATGTGCTGCATCATCCCTTCCTCTTTGGGGAAATACCGATGTAGCTTCAAGCGACATCAGGGGCGCGACCCCCTTTCCTTCTCCCTCTCTCTCCCTTCCCCCTTATCCTACTCTGGAAAGGAAGGGGAATGCGCGCCCCCTCTAGGCCAGCCGCCTCCTCCCTCCCTCCTTTATATACGGGGGCAGGGGGCATCCCAAAGGACATCTATTGTTCTTTGCCGTGTGCGGTGCCCCCCTCCACAGTTTACCACCTCAGTCATAGCGTCGTAGTGCTTAGGCGAAGCCCGCGCAGATCACATCACCAACATCGTTGCCACGCCGTCGTGCTAACGGAACTCTCCCTCGACCCTCTACTGGATCAAGAGTTCGAGGGACGTCATCGAGCTGAATGTGTGATGAACACGGAGGTGTCCTACGTTCGTTACTTGGATCGGTTGGATCGTGAAGACGTTCGACTACATCAACCGCGTTAACTAACGCTACCGCTTTCGGTCTACGAGTGTACGTCTGTTGGGGAACGTTGCAGAAAATTAAAATTTTTCCTACGGTTTCACCAAGATCCATCTATGAGTTCATCTAAGCAACGAGTCAAGGGAAGAGTTTTCATCTACATACCACTTGTAGATAGAGTGCGGAAGCGTTCAAGGGGATGGTGATGATGGAGTCGTACTCGACGTGATTCGGATCACCGATGACCAAGTGCTGAACGGACAGCACCTCCGCGTTCAACACACATACGGGACGGACGACGTCTCCTCCGTCTTGATCCAGCAAGGAGGAAGGAGAGGTTGAGGAAGGCAGCTCCAACGGCAGCACGACGGCGTGGTGTAGTTGGTGCAGCAGTACTCCGACAGGGCTTCGCCAAGCACGTACGGAGGAGGAGAGGTGTTGGGGAGGGGAGGGGCTGCGCCTTGAGTTGTGGTGTTGCAGCCCTCCCCTCACCCCTCTATATATAGGAGGAGAGGGGCAAGGGGGCCGGCCCTCTAGGGGAAACCCTAGAGGGGGGGCGGCGGCCAAAGGGTGGGGGCTTGCCCCCCAAGCAAGGGGGGTGCGCCCCCTTTAGGGTCCCCCCCCCCAACCCTAGGCGCATGGGCCCAAAGGGGGGGGGCGCGCCAAGCCCACTAGGGGCTGGCTGCTATCCCTACTCAGCCCAAGTGGCCCCCCGGGAGGGGTGGTCCCTCCCGGTGGACCCCCGGAACCTTTCCGGTGGTCCCGGTACAATACCGGTATGACCCCGAAACTTTCCGGTGCCCGTTTAACAACTTCCCATATATAAAACTTTACCTCCGGACCATTCCGGGAATCCTCTTGATGTCTAGGATCTCATCCGGGACTCCGAACAACATTCGGTAATCACATACTTGTCTTCCTGATAACCCTAGCGTCACTGAACCTTAAGTGTGTAGACCCTACGGGTTCGGAAGACATGCAGACATGATCGAGACTCTCCGATCAATAACCAACAGCGGGATCTGGATACCCATGTTGGCTCCCACATGCTCCTCGATGATGTCATCGGATGAACCACGATGTCGAGGATTCGATCAAACCCCGTATACAATTCCCTTTGTCAATCGGTACGTTACTTGCCCGAGACTCGATCGTCGGTATCCCAATACCTCGTTCAGTCTCGTTACCGGCAAGTCACTTTACTCGTACCGCAATGCATGATCCCGTGACCAAACACTTGGTCACCTTGAGCTCATTATGATGATGCATTACCGAGTGGGCCCAGAGATACCTCTCCGTCATACGGAGTGACAAATCCCAGTCTCGATCCATGTCAACCCAACAGACACTTTCGGAGATACCTGTAATGCACCTTTATAGTCACGCAGTTACGTCGTGACGTTTGGTACACCCAAAGCACTCCTACGGTGTCCGGGAGTTACACGATCTCATGGTCTAAGGAAGAGATACTTGACATTGGAAAAGCTCTAGCAAGCGAACTAACCGACCTTTGTGCTATGCTTAGGATTGGGTCTTGTCCATCACATCATTCTCCTAATGATGTGATCCCGTTATCAACGACATCCAATGTCCATAGCCAGGAAACCATGACTATCTGTTGATCACAACGAGCTAGTCAACTAGAGTCTCACTAGGGACATATTGTGGTCTATGTATTCACACGTGTATTACGATTTCCGGATAATATAGTTATAGCATGAATAAAAGACTATTATCATGAACAAAGAAATATAATAATAACACTTTTATTATTGCCTCTAGGGCATATTTCCAACAGTCTCCCACTTGCACTAGAGTCAATAATCTAGTTACATTGTGATGAATCGAACACCCATAGAGTTCTGGTGTTGATCATGTTTCGCTCGCGAGAGAGGTTTAGTCAACGGATCTGCGACATTCAGATCCGTATGTACTTTGCAAATTTCTATGTCTCCATCTTGAACATTCTCACGGATGGAGTTGAAACGACGCTTGATGTGCCTGGTCTTCTTGTGAAATCTGGGCTCCTTCGCAAGGGCAATAGCTCCAGTATTGTCACAGAAAAGTTTGATCGGCCCCGACGCATTGGGTATGACTCCTAGGTCGGTGATGAACTCCTTCACCCAAATAGCTTCATGCGCTGCCTCCGAGGCTGCCATGTACTCCGCTTCACATGTAGATCCCGCCACGACGCTCTGCTTGCAGCTGCACCAGCTTACTGCTCCACCATTCAACATATACACGTATCCGGTTTGTGACTTAGAGTCATCCAGATCTGTGTCGAAGCTAGCATCGACGTAACCCTTTACGACGAGCTCTTCGTCACCTCCATAAACGAGAAACATGTCCTTCGTCCTTTTCAGGTACTTTAGGATATTCTTGACCGCTGTCCAGTGTTCCTTGCCGGGATTACTTTGGTATCTTCCTACCAAACTTACGGCAAGGTTTACATCAGGTCTGGTACACAGCATGGCATACATAATAGATCCTATGGCTGAAGCATAGGGGATGACACTCATCTCTTCTTTATCTTTTGCCGTGGTCGGGCATTGAGCCGAGCTCAATCTCACACCTTGCAATACAGGCAAGAACCCCTTCTTAGACTGATCCATTTTGAACTTCTTCAAAATCTTATCAAGGTATGTGCTTTGTGAAAGACCTATGAGGCATCTCGATCTATTTCTACAGATCTTGATGCCTAATATATAAGCAGCTTCTCCAAGGTCCTTCATTGAAAAACACTTATTCAAGTAGGCCTTAATGCTGTCCAAGAATTCTATATCATTTCCCATCAAAAGTATGTCATCTACATATAATATGAGAAATGCTACAGAGCTCCCACTCACTTTCTTGTAAACGCAGGCTTCTCCATAAGTCTGCATAAACCCAAACATTTTGATCATCTCATCAAAGCGAATATTCCAACTCCGAGATGCTTGCACCAGCCCATAAATGGATCGCTGGAGCTTGCATACTTTGTTAGCGTTCTTAGGATCGACAAAACCTTCTGGTTGTATCATATACAGCTCTTCCTTAAGATGCCCGTTAAGGAATGTCGTTTTGACGTCCATCTGCCATATCTCATAATCATAGTATGCGGCAATTGCTAACATGATTCGGACGGACTTAAGCTTCGCTACAGGAGAGAAAGTCTCATCGTAGTCAATCCCTTGAACTTGCTGATAACCCTTAGTGACAAGTCGAGCTTTATAGATGGTGACATTACCATTCGCGTCCGTCTTCTTCTTAAAGATCCATTTGTTTTCTATCGCTCGCCGATCATCGGGCAAGTCAGTCAAAGTCCATACTTTGTTTTCATACATGGATTCTATCTCGGATTTCATGGCTTCTAGCCATTTGTTGGAATCTGGGCCCGCCGTCGCTTCTTCATAGTTCGAAGGTTCACCGTTCTCTAACAACATGATTTCCAGGATAGGGTTGCCATACCACTCTGGTGCGGAACGTGTCCTTGTGGACCTACGAAGTTCAGTAGCAAATTGATCCGAAGTACCTTGATCATCATCATTATTTTCCTCTTCAGTTGGTGTAGGCATCACAGGAACATCTTCCTGAGCTGCACTACTGTCCCGCTCAAGAGGTAGTACTTCATCGAGTTCTACTTTCCTCCCACTTACTTCTTTCGAGAGAAACTCTTTTTCCAGAAAGGATCCGTTCTTAGCGACAAAGATCTTGCCCTCAGATCTTAAGTAGAAGGTATACCCAATGGTTTCCTTAGGGTATCCTATGAAGACGCATTTTTCCGACTTGGGTTCGAGCTTCTCAGGTTGAAGTTTCTTGACATAAGCATCGCATCCCCAAACTTTCAGAAACGACAGCTTAGGTTTCTTCCCAAACCATAATTCATATGGTGTCGTCTCAACGGATTTAGACGGTGCCCTATTTAAAGTGAATGTAGCTGTCTCTAGAGCGTATCCCCAAAATGATAGCGGTAAATTGGTAAGAGACATCATAGACTGCACCATATCCAATAGAGTGCGATTACGACGTTCGGACACACCGTTACGCTGAGGTGTTCCAGGCGGCATGAGTTGTGAAACGTCCACATCTCCTTAAGTGTGTACCAAATTCGTGACTTAAGTATTCTCCTCCACGATCTGATCGTAGGAATTTTATCTTTCGGTCACGTTGATTCTCTACCTCATTCTGAAATTCCTTGAACTTTTCAAAGGTCTCAGACTTGTGTTTCATCAAGTAGACATACCCATATCTACTCAAGTCATCTGTGAGAGTGAGAACATAACGATATCCTCCGCGAGCCTCAACACTCATTGGACCGCACACATCGGTATGTATGATTTCCAACAAGTTGGTTGCTCGCTCCATTGTTCCGGAGAACGGAGTCTTGGTCATCTTGCCCATGAGGCATGGTTCGCATGTGTCAAACGTTTCATAATCGAGAGACTCCAAAAGTCCATCAGCATGGAGTTTCTTCATGCGCTTGACACCAATGTGACCAAGGCGGCAGTGCCACAAGTATGTGGGACTATCGTTATCAACTTTACATCTTTTGGTATTCACGCTATGAATATGTGTAGCACTATGTTCGAGATTCATTAAGAATAAACCATTGACCATCGGAGCATGACCATAAAACATATCTCTCATATAAATCGAACAACCATTATTCTCAGACTTAAATGATTAGCCATCTCGTATTAAACAAGATCCAGATACAATGTTCATGCTCAAACTTGGCACTAAATAACAATTATTAAGGTTCAAAACTAATCCCGTGGGTAAATGTAGAGGTAGCGTGCCGACGGCGATCACATCGACTCTGGAACCATTCCCGACGCGCATCGTCACCTCGTCCTTCGCCAGTCTCCGCTTATTCCGCAGCTCCTGCTGTGAGTTACAAATATGAGCAACGGCACCGGTATCAAATACCCAGGAGTTACTACGAGTACTGGTAAGGTACACATCAATTACATGTATATCAAATATACCTTTAGTGTTGCCGGCCTTCTTATCCGCTAAGTATTTGGGGCAGTTCCGCTTCCAGTGACCCTTCCCCTTGCAATAAAAGCACTCAGTCTCAGGCTTGGGTCCATTCTTTGACTTCTTCCCGGCAACTGGCTTACCAGGCGTGGCAACCTCTTTGCCGTCCTTCTTGAAGTTCTTCTTACCCTTGCCCTTCTTGAACTTAGTGGTCTTATTGACCATCAACACTTGATGTTCTTTCTTGATTTCAACCTCTGCTGACTTCAGCATAGAAAATACTTCAGGAATGGTCTTTACCATCCCCTGCATATTGTAGTTCATCACAAAGCTCTTGTAGCTTGGTGGGAGCGACTGAAGGATTCTGTCAATGACTGCCTCATCAGGGAGGTTAATATTCAGCTGGGTCATACGGTTGTGCAACCCAGACATCTTGAGTATGTGCTCACTGATAGAACTATTTTCCTCCATCTTACAACTATAGAACTTGTCGGAGATGTCATATCTCTCGACCCGGGCGTGAGCTTGGAAAACTAGTTTCAGCTCCTCGAACATCTCATATGCTCCGTGATGCTCAAAACGCTTTTGGAGCCCCGGTTCTAAGCTGTAAAGCATGCCGCACTGAACGAGGGAGTAATCATCAGCACGAGACTGCCAAGCATTCATAATGTCTTGGTTCCCTGGGACGGGAGCGTCACCTAGCGGTCCTTCTAGGACATATTGTTTCCTGGCAGCTATGAGGATGATCCTCAGGTTCCGGACCCAGTCCGTATAGTTGCTGCCATCATCTTTCAGCTTGGTTTTCTCTAGGAACGCGTTGAAGTTCATGTTGACATGAGCGTTGGCCATTTGATCTACAAGACATATTTGCAAAGGTTTTAGACTAAGTTCATGATAATTAAGTTCTAATCAAATTATGAACTCCCACTCAGATTAGACATCCCTCTAGTCATCTAAGTGTTACACGATCCGAGTCGACTAGCCCGTGTCCGATCATCACGTGAGACGGACTAGTCATCATCGGTGAACATTCTCATGTTGATCGTATCTTCCATACGACTCGTGTTCGACCTTTCGGTCTCCGTGTTCCGAGGCCATGTCTGTACATGCTAGGCTCGTCAAGTTAACCCTAAGTGTTTTGCTGTGTAAAACTGTCTTACACCCGTTGTATGTGAACGTAAGAATCCATCACACCCGATCATCACGTGGTGCTTAGAAGCGACGAACTTTAGCAATGGTGCACAGTTAGGGGAGAACACTTCTTGAAATTGTTGTAAGGGATCATCTTATTTACTACCGTCATCCTAAGTAAACAAGATGCATAAAACATAATAAACATCACATGCAATTATATAAAGTAGTGACATGATATGGCCAATATCATATAGCTCCTTTGATCTTCATCTTCGGGGCTCCATGATCATCTTGTCACCGTCATGACACCATGATCTTCATCATCATGATCTCCATCATCGTGACTTCATGAAGTTATCACGCCAACGACTACTTCTACTTCTATGACTAACGCGTTTAGCAATAAAGTAAAGTAAGTTACATGGCGTTCTTCAATGACACACAGGTCATACAAAAAT
The DNA here is from genome assembly GCF_018294505.1 of Triticum aestivum. Lineage (NCBI taxonomy): Eukaryota > Viridiplantae > Streptophyta > Magnoliopsida > Poales > Poaceae > Triticum > Triticum aestivum. The sequence goes on along the minus strand of NC_057804.1, from coordinate 367,478,516 downwards.
AAAGACAACTCCTATGGCTCCTGCCGGTTGTCATACTCATCGACATGCAAGTCGTGAATCCTATTACAAAGAACATGATCTCATACATCACAATTCATCATTCATCACAACCTCTGGCCATATCACATCACATGATCAATCGCTGCAAAAACAAGTTAGACGTCCTCTAATTGTTGTTGCATCTTTTACGTGGCTGCAATTGGGTTCTAGCAAGAACGTTTTCTTACCTACGAATAACCACAACGTGATTTTGTCAACTTCTATTTACCCTTCATAAGGACCCTTTTCATCGAATCCGCTCCAACTAAAGTGGGAGAGACAGACACCCGCCAGCCACCTTATGCAACTAGTGCATGTCAATCGATGGAACCGGTCTCACGTAAGCGTACGTGTAAGGTTGGTCCGGGCCGCTTCATCCCACAATACCGCTGAAGCAAGATAAGACTAGTAGCGGCAAGCAAGTTGACAAGATCTACGCCCACAACAAAATTATGTTCTACTCGTGCAAAGAGAACTACGCATAAACCTGGCTCTGATTCCACTGTTGGGGAACGTTGCAGAAAATTAAAATTTTTCCTACGGTTTCACCAAGATCCATCTATGAGTTCATCTAACCAATGAGTCAAGGGAAGAGTTTGCATCTACATACCACTTGTAGATAGAGTGCGGAAGCGTTCAAGGGGATGGTGATGATGGAGTCGTACTCGTCATGATTCGGATCACCGATGACCAAGTGCTGAACGGACAGCACCTCCGCGTTCAACACACGTACGGGACGGACGACGTCTCCTCCGTCTTGATCCAGCAAGGAGGAAGGAGAGGTTGAGGAAGGCAGCTCCAACGGCAGCACGACGGCGTGGTGTAGTTGGTGCAGCAGTACTCCGACAGGGCTTCGCCAAGCACGTACGGAGGAGGAGAGGTGTTGGGGAGGGGAGGGGCTGCGCCTTGAGTTGTGCTGTTGCAGCCCTCCCCTCACCCCTCTATATATAGGAGGAGAGGGGCAAGGGGGCCGGCCCTCTAGGGGAGACCCTAGAGGGGGGGCGGCGGCCAAAGGGTGGGGGCTTGCCCCCCAAGCAAGGGGGGTGCGCCCCCTTTAGGGTTCCCCCCCCAACCCTAGGCGCATGGGCCCAAAGGGGGGGGGCGCGCCAAGCCCACTAGGGGCTGGCTGCTATCCCTACTCAGCCCAAGTGGCCCCCCGGGAGGGGTGGTCCCTCCCGGTGGACCCCCGGAACCTTTCCGGTGGTCCCGGTACAATACCGGTATGACCCCGAAACTTTCCGGTGCCCGTTTAACAACTTCCCATATATAAAACTTTACCTCCGGACCATTCCGGGAATCCTCTTGATGTCTAGGATCTCATCCGGGACTCCGAACAACATTCGGTAATCACATACTTGTCTTCCTGATAACCCTAGCGTCACTGAACCTTAAGTGTGTAGACCCTACGGGTTCGGAAGACATGCAGACATGACCGAGACTCTCCGATCAATAACCAACAGCGGGATCTGGATACCCATGTTGGCTCCCACATGCTCCTCGATGATGTCATCGGATGAACCACGATGTCGAGGATTCGATCAAACCCCGTATACAATTCCCTTTGTCAATCGGTACGTTACTTGCCCGAGACTCGATCGTCGGTATCCCAATACCTCGTTCAGTCTCGTTACCGGCAAGTCACTTTACTCGTACCGCAATGCATGATCCCGTGACCAAACACTTGGTCACCTTGAGCTCATTATGATGATGCATTACCGAGTGGGCCCAGAGATACCTCTCCGTCATACGGAGTGACAAATCCCAGTCTCGATCCATGTCAACCCAACAGACACTTTCGGAGATACCTGTAATGCACCTTTATAGTCACCCAGTTACGTTGTGACGTTTGGTACACCCAAAGCACTCCTACGGTGTCCGGGAGTTACACGATCTCATGGTCTAAGGAAGAGATACTTGACATTGGAAAAGCTCTAGCAAACGAACTAACCGACCTTTGTGCTATGCTTAGGATTGGGTCTTGTCCATCACATCATTCTCCTAATGATGTGATCCCGTTATCAACGACATCCAATGTCCATAGCCAGGAAACCATGACTATCTGTTGATCACAACGAGCTAGTCAACTAGAGGCTCACTAGGGACATATTGTGGTCTATGTATTCACACGTGTATTACGATTTCCGGATAATACAGTTATAGCATGAATAAAAGACTATTATCATGAACAAAGAAATATAATAATAACACTTTTATTATTGCCTCTAGGGCATATTTCCAATAACGTCTCCCCCTCTCGTTGCTATCCATCTCCTAGATAGATCTTGCGTGATCGTAGGAATTTTTTTGAAATTGCATGCTACGTTCCCAACAGAAGGCAGTCGTCCTTTGGATGGTCAATTTCGCAAGGCTGCTTCATATTCGACCAATGATGACTCTACTGTTGGGGAACGTTGCAGAAAACAAAAAATTTCCTACTCGTTTCACCAAGATCATCTAGGAGTTCATCTAGCAACAAGTGATTAGATGCATCTACATACCTTTGTAGATCGCGCACGGAAGCGTTCAAAAGAACGGTGATGATGTAGTCGTACTCGACGTGATCCAAATCACCGATGACCAGCGCCGAACGGACGGCACCTCTGCGTTCAACACACATACGGGACGGGAGACGTCTCCTCCTTCTTGATCCAGCAAGGGGGGAGGAGAGGTTGATGAAGATCCAGCAGCACGACGGCGTGGTGGTGGATGCAGGGCGTCACAGCAGCAGGGCTTCGCCGAGACTATGAGGGAGAGACGTAACGGGGGGAGATGGAGGCGCCAGGGGCTGGTGTGAAATCCCTCCTCTCCCCCCCACTATATATAGGGGTGCCAGGGGGGCGCCGGCCCTAGTAGATGGCATCTACTAGGGGGGCGGCGGCCAAGGGGAGGTTTCCCTCCCCCCCCCCCAAGGCACCTAGGGGTGCCTTCCACCACATGGACTCTTCCATGGTGGACACCCTAGGCGCATGGGCCTACAGGGGCTGGTGCCCTTGGCCCATCTAGGCCAAGGCGCACCCCCTACAGCCTATGTGGCCCCCCGGGGCAGGTGGCCCCACCCGGTGGACCCCCGGGACCCTTCCGGTGGTCCCGGTACAATACTGATAACCCCGAAACTTGTCCCGATGCCCGAAATAGCACTTCCTATATATAATTCTTTACCTCCGGACCATTCCGGAACTCCTCGTGACGTCCGGGATCTCATCCGGGACTCCGAACAACATTCGGGTTTCTGCATATACATATCTTCATAACCCTAGCGTCACCGAACCTTAAGTGTGTAGACCCTACGGGTTCGGGAGACAAGCAGACATGACCGAGACGACTCTCCGGTCAATAACCAACAGTGGGATCTGGATACCCATGTTGGCTCCCACATGCTCCACGATGATCTCATCGGATGAACCACGATGTCGAGGATTTAATCAATCCCGTACGCTATTCCCTTTGTCTATCGATATGTTACTTGCCCGAGATTCGATCGTCGGTATCCCAATACCTCGTTCAATCTCGTTACCGGCAAGTCACTTTACTCGTACCGTAATGCATGATCCCGTGACCAGACACTTGGTCACTCTGAGCTCATTATGATGATGCATTACCGAGTGGGCCCAGTGATACCTCTCCGTCATACGGAGTGACAAATCCCAGTCTTGATCCATGTCACCCAACAGACACTTTCGGAGATACCCGTAGTCTACCTTTATAGTCACCCAGTTACGTTGTGACGTTTGGCATACCCAAAGCACTCCTACGGTATCCGGGAGTTACACGATCTCATGGTCTAAGGAAAAGATACTTTGACATTGGAAAACTCTAGCAAACGAACTATACGATCTTGTGCTATGTTTAGGATTGGGTCTTGTCCATCACATCATTCTCCCAATGATGTGATCTCGTTATCAATGACATCCAGTGTCCATAGTCAGGAAACCATGACTATTTGTTGATCAACGAGCTAGTCAACTAGAGGCTCACTAGGGACATGTTGGTGTCTGTTATGCACACATGTATTACGATTTCCGGATAACACAATTATAGCATGAATAAAGACAATTATCATGAACAAGGAAATATAATAATAATGCTTTTATTATTGCCTCTAGGGCATATTTCCAACAGTCTCACACTTGCACTAGAGTCAATAATCTAGTTACATTGTGATGAATCGAACACCCATGGAATTCTGGTGTTGATCATGTTTTGCTCTAGGGAGAGGTTTAGTCAACGGATTTGCTACATTCAGGTCCGTATGTACTTTACAAATCTCTATGTCTCCATCTTGAACATTTTCACGAATGGAGTTGAAGCGACGCTTGATGTTCCTTGTCTTCTTGTGAAACCTGGGCTCCTTGGCAAGTGCAATAGCTCCAGTGTTGTCACGGAAGAGCTTGATCGGCCCCGACGCATTGGGTATGACTCCTAGGTCGGTGATGAACTCCTTCACCCATATTGCTTCATGTGCTGCCTCCGAGGCTGCCATGTACTCCGCTTCACATGTAGATCCCGCCATGATGATTTGCTTGCAACTGCACCAGCTTACTGCCCCACCATTCAAAATATACACGTATCCGGTTTGTGACTTAGAGTCATCCAGATCTGTGTCGAAGCTAGCGTCGATGTAACCCTTTACGACGAGCTCTTCGTCACCTCCATAAACGAGAAAGATTTCCTTAGTCCTTTTCAGGTACTTCAGGATATTCTTGACTGCTGTCCAGTGTTCCTTGCCGGGATTACTTTGGTACCTTCCTACCAAACTGACGGCAAGGTTAACATCAGGTCTGGTACACAGCATGGATACATAATAGAACCTATGGCTGAGGCATAGGGGATGACGCTCATCTCTTCTATATCTTCTGCCGTGGTCGGACATTGAGCTGAGCTCAATTTCATACCTTGTAACACAGGCAAGAACCCCTTCTTGGATTGATCCATATTGAACTTCTTCAATATCTTATCAAGGTATGTGCTTTGTGAAAGACCTATGAGGCGTCTCGATCTATCTCTATAGATTTTGATGCCTAATATATAAGCAGCTTCTCCAAGGTCCTTCATTGAAAAACTTTTATTCAAGTAGGCCTTGATGCTGTCCAAGAGTTCTATATCATTTCCCATCAACAGTATGTCATCTACATATAATATGAGAAATGCTACAGAGCTCCCACTCACTTTCTTGTAAACGCAGGCTTCTCCATATGTCTGTGTAAACCCAAACGCTTCGATCATCTCATCAAAGCGAATGTTCCAACTCCGAGATGCTTGCACCAGCCCATAAATCGAGCGTTGGAGCTTGCACACTTTGTCAGCATTCTTAGGATCGACAAAACCTTCCGGCTGTATCATATACAATTCTTCCTTAAGGAAACCATTAAGGAATGCCGTTTTGACGTCCATTTGCCATATTTCGTAATCATAGAATGCGGCAATTGCTAACATGATTCGGACGGACTTCAGCTTCGCTACCGGTGAGAAAGTCTCATCGTAGTCAACCCCTTGAACTTGTCGATAACCCTTAGCGACAAGCCGAGCTTTATAGATGGTCACATTACCATCCGCGTCTGTCTTCTTCTTAAAGATCCATTTATTTTCTATGGCTCGCCGCTCAATGGGCAAGTCAGTCAAAGTCCATACTTTGTTTTCATACATGGATCCTATCTCGGATTTCATGGCTTCTAGCCATTTGTCGGAATCCGGGCCCGCCATCGCTTCTTCATAGTTCGAAGGTTCACCGTTGTCTAACAGCATGATTTCCAAGACAGGGTTGCCGTACCACTCTGGTGCGGAACGTGTCCTTGTGGACCTTCGAATTTTAGTAGGGGCTTGATCAGAAGTATCTTGATCATTAACTTCCTCTCTAGTCGGTGCAGGCACCTCAGGAACATTTTCTTGAGTTGCGCCATTTTCCGGTTCAAGAGGTAATACTTCATCAAGCTCTACTTTCCTCCCACTTACTTCTTTCGAGAGAAACTCTTTCTCCAGAAAGGACCCATTCTTGGCAACAAAGATCTTGCCTTCGGATCTGAGGTAGAAGGTGTACCAATAGTTTCTTTTGGGTATCCTATGAAGACGCATTTTTCCGACTTGGGTTCGAGCTTTTCAGGTTGAAGTTTCTTGACATAAGCATCACATCCCCAAACTTTTAGAAACGACAGCTTAGGTTTCTTCCCAAACCATAATTCATACGGTGTCGTCTCAACGGATTTCGACGGAGCCCTATTTAAAGTGAACGCGGCAGTCTCTAAAGCATAGCCCCAAAAGGATAGCGGTAAATCGGTAAGAGACATCATAGATCGCACCATATCTAATAGAGTGCGATTACGACGTTCGGACACACCATTACGCTGAGGTGTTCCAGGCGGCGTGAGTTGTGAAACTATTCCACATTTTCTTAAGTGTGTGCCAAACTCGTGACTCAAGTATTCTCCTCCATGATCTGATCGTAGAAACTTGATTTTCCTGTCACGTTGATTTTCAACCTCACTCTGAAATTCCTTGAACTTTTCAAAGGTTTCAGACTTGTGTTTCATTAAGTAGATATACCCATACCTACTCAAATCATCAGTGAGGGTGAGAACATAACGATAGCCACCATGAGCCTCAACACTCATCGGACCGCACACATCAGTATGTATGATTTCCAATAAGTCGGTTGCTCGCTCCATTGTTCCTGAGAACGGAGTCTTGGTCATTTTACCCATAAGGCATGGTTCGCACGTGTCAAATGATTCATAATCAAGAGACTCTAAAAGTCCATCAGCATGGAGCTTCTTCATGCGTTTGACACCTATGTGACCAAGGCGGCAGTGCCACAAGTATGTGGGACTATCATTATCAACCTTACTTCTTTTGGTACTCACATTATGAACATGTGTAGCATCACGTTCGAGATTCATAAAGAATAAACCATTTACCATAGGAGCATGACCATAAAACATATCTCTCATAAAAATGGAACAACCATTATTCTCAGATTTAAAAGAGTAGCCATCTCGAATTAAACGAGATCCCGATACAATGTTCATGCTCAAAGCTGGCACTAAATAACAATTATTAAGGTTTAAAACTAATCTCGAAGGGAGATGCAGAGGTAGCGTGCCGACGGCGATCACATTGACCTTGGAACCATTCCCGACGCGCATCGTCACCTCGTCCTTTGCCAGTTTCCGCTTATTCCGCAGCCCCTTCTTTGAGTTACAAATGTGAGCAACTGCACCGGTATCAAATACCCAGGAGCTACTACGGGCACTAGTAAGGTACACATCAATTACATGTATATCACATATACCTTTTGTTTTGCCGGCCTTCTTATCCGCTAAGTACTTAGGGCAGTTCCGCTTCCAGTGACCGCTTCCCTTGCAATAAAAGCACTCAGTCTCGGGCTTGGGTCCATTCTTTGGCTTCTTCCCGGCAGCTTGCTTGCCGGGCGCGGCAACCTCCTTGCCGTCCTTCTTGAAGTTCTTTTTACCCTTGCCTTTCTTGAACTTAGTGGTTTTATTGACCATCAACACTTGATGTTCCTTCCTGACTTATACCTCTGCTGATTTCAGCATAGCAAATACTTCAGGAATGGTCTTTTCCATCCCCTGCATATTGAAGTTCATCACAAAGCTCTTGTAGCTTGGTGGAAGCGACTGGAGGATTCTGTCAATGACCGCATCATCCGGGAGATTAACTCCCAGCTGAGTCAAGCGGTTATGCAACCCAGACATAGTGAGTATGTGCTCACTGACAGAACTGTTTTCCTCCATCTTACAGCTGAAGAATTTGTCGGAGACTTCATATCTCTTGACCCGGGCATGAGCTTGGAAAACCATTTTCAGCTCTTCGAACATCTCATATGCTCCATGTCTCTCAAAACGCTTTTGGAGCCCCGGCTCTAGGCTGTAAAGCATGCCGCACTGAACGAGGGAGTAGTCATCGGAACGTGCCTGCCAAGCGTTCATAACATCTTGTTCTGCAGGGAGAACGGGTGCTTCACCAAGCGGTGCTTGTAGGACATAATCTTTCTTGGCAGCTATGAGGATGATCCTCAGGTTCCGGACCCAGTCCGTATAGTTGCTGCCATCGTCTTTCAGCTTGGTTTTCTCTAGGAACGCGTTGAAGTTGAGGACTACGTTGGCCATTTAATCTACAAGACATATTGTAAAATATTTAGACTAAGTTCATGATAATTAAGTTCAACTAATCAAATTATTAATGAACTCCCACTTAGATTAGACATCCCTCTAGTCATCTAAGTATTACATGATCCGAGTTAAACTAGACCATGTCCGATCATCACGTGAGACGGACTAGTCAACATCGGTGAACATCTTCATGTTGATCGTATCTTCTATACGACTCATGCTCGACCTTTCGGTCTTCTGTGTTCCGAGGCCATGTCTGTACATGCTAGGCTCGTCAAGTCAACCTAAGTGTTTGCATGTGTAAATCTGTCTTACACCCGTTGTATGTGAACGTCTGAATAAAACACCCGATCATCACGTGGTGTTTTGAAACAGCGAACTGTCGCAACGGTGCACAGTTAGGGGGAACACTTCTTGAAATTAGTATGAGGGATCACCTTATTTACTACCGTCGTTCTAAGTAAACAAGATGCAAAACATGATAAACATCACATGCAATCAAATAATAAACGTGACATGATATGGCCAATATCACATAGCTCCTTTGATCTCCATCTTGGGGCTCCATGATCATCTTGTCACCGGCTTAACACCATGATCTCCATCATCATGATCTCCATCATCGTGTCTCCATGAAGTTGCTCGCCAACTATTACTTCTACTACTATGGCTAACGCGTTTAGCAATAAAGTAAAGTAATTTACATGGCGTTTCTTGATGACACGCAGGTCATATAAAAGAATAAAGACAACTCCTATGGCTCCTGCCGGTTGTCATACTCATCGACATGCAAGTCGTGAATCCTATTACAATAGCATGAACATCTCATTCATCACATATAGATCATTCATCATTCATCACAACTTTGGCCATATCATATCACAAACCACTTGCTGCAAAAACAAGTTAGACGTCCTCTAATTGTTGTTGCAAGTTTTACGTGGCTGAATTAGGGTTCTAGCAAGAACGTTTTCTTACCTACGTTAAAGCCACAACGTGATTTGTCAACTTCTATTTACCCTTCATAAGGACCCTGTTCATCGATTCTGCTCCAACTAAAGTAGGAGAGACAGACACCCGCCAGCCACCTTATGCAACTAGTGCATGTTAGTCGGTGGAACCGGTCTCACGTAAGCGTACGTGTAAGGTTGGTCCGGGCCGCTTCATCCCACAATACCGCTGAAGCAAGAAAGGACTAGTAACGGCAAGAAAGTTGACAAATCGACGCCCACAACAAATTGTGTTCTACTCGCGCAAGAAGAACTACGCATAGACCTAGCTCATGATGCCACTATTGGGGAACGTTGCAGAAAACAAAAATTTTCCTACTCGTTTCACCAAGATCATCTAGGAGTTCATCTAGCAACGAGTGATTAGATGCATCTACATACCTTTTTAGATCGCGCACGGAGGCGTTCAAAAGAAAGGTGATGATGTAGTCGTACTCGACGTGATCCAAATCACCGATGACCAGCGCCGAACGGACGGCACCTCCGCGTTCAACACACGTACGGGACGGGAGACGTCTCCTCCTTCTTGATCCAGCAAGGGGGGAGGAGAGGTTGATGAAGATCCAGCAGCACGACGGCGTGGTGGTGGATGCAGGGCGTCACAGCAGCAGGGCTTCGCCGAGACTATGAGGGAGAGACGTAACGGGGGGAGATGGAGGCGCCAGGGGCTGGTGTGAAATCCCTCCTCTCCCCCCACTATATATAGGGGTGCCAGGGGGGGCGCCGGCCCTAGTAGATGGCATCTACTAGGGGGCCAGCGGCCAAGGGGAGGTTTCCCTCCCCCCCAAGGCACCTAGGGGTGCCTTCCACCACATGGACTCTTCCATGGTGGAAACCCTAGGCGCATGGGCCTATAGGGGCTGGTGCCCTTGGCCCATCTAGGCCAAGGCGCACCCCCTACAGCCCATGTGGCCCCCCGGGATAGGTGGCCCCACCCGGTGGACCCCCGGGACCCTTCCGGTGGTCCCGGTACAATACCGATAACCCCGAAACTTGTCCCGATGCCCGAAATAGCACTTCCTATATATAATTCTTTACCTCCGGACCATTCCGGAACTCCTCGTGACGTCCGGGATCTCATCCGGGACTCCGAACAACATTCGGGTTTCTGCATATACATATCTTCATAACCCTAGCGTCACCGAACCTTAAGTGTGTAGACCCTACGGGTTCGGGAGACAAGCAGACATGACCGAGACGACTCTCCGGTCAATAACCAACAGCGGGATCTGGATACCCATGTTGGCTCCCACATGCTCCACGATGATCTCATCCGATGAACCACGATGTCGAGGATTTAATCAATCCCGTACGCTATTCCCTTTGTCTATCGATATGTTACTTGCCCGAGATTCGATCGTCGGTATCCCAATACCTCGTTCAATCTCGTTACCGGCAAGTCACTTTACTCGTACCGTAATGCATGATCCCGTGACCAGACACTTGGTCACTCTGAGCTCATTATGATGATGCATTACCGAGTGGGCCCAGTGATACATCTCCGTCATATGGAGTGACAAATCCCAGTCTTGATCCATGTCACCCAACAGACACTTTCGGAGATACCCGTAGTCTACCTTTATAGTCACCCAGTTACGTTGTGACGTTTGGCATACCCAAAGCACTCCTACGGTATCCGGGAGTTACACGATCTCATGGTCTAAGGAAAAGATACTTTGACATTGGAAAACTCTAGCAAACGAACTATACGATCTTGTGCTATGTTTAGGATTGGGTCTTGTCCATCACATCATTCTCCCAATGATGTGATCTCGTTATCAATGACATCCAGTGTCCATAGTCAGGAAACCATGACTATCTGTTGATCAACGAGCTAGTCAACTAGAGGCTCACTAGGGACATGTTGGTGTCTGTTATTCACACATGTATTACGATTTCCGGATAACACAATTATAGCATGAATAAAGACAATTATCATGAACAAGGAAATATAATAATAATGCTTTTATTATTGCCTCTAGGGCATATTTCCAACAGTCTCCCACTTGTACTAGAGTCAATAATCTAGTTACATTGTGATGAATCGAACACCCATGGAATTCTGGTGTTGATCATGTTTTGCTCTCGGGAGAGGTTTAGTCAACGGATTTGCTACATTCAGGTCCGTATGTACTTTACAAATCTCTATGTCTCCATCTTGAACATTTTCACGAATGGAGTTGAAGCGACGCTTGATGTTCCTTGTCTTCTTTTGAAACCTGGGCTCCTTGGCAAGTGCAATAGCTCCAGTGTTGTCACAGAAGAGCTTGATCGGCCCCGACGCATTGGGTATGACTCCTAGGTCGGTGATGAACTCCTTCACCCATATTGCTTCATGTCCTGCCTCCGAGGCTGCCATGTACTCCGCTTCACATGTAGATCCCGCCATGACGCTTTGCTTGCAACTGCACCAGCTTACTGCCCCACCATTCAAAATATACACGTATCCGGTTTGTGACTTAGAGTCATCCAGATCTGTGTCGAAGCTAGCGTCGACGTAACCCTTTACGACGAGCTCTTCGTCACCTCCATAAACGAGAAACATTTCCTTAGTCCTTTTCAGGTACTTCAGGATATTCTTGACCGCTGTCCAGTGTTCCTTGCCGGGATTACTTTGGTACCTTCCTACCAAACTGACGGCAAGGTTAACATCAGGTCTGGTACACAGCATGGCATACATAATAGAACCTATGGCTGAGGCATAGGGGATGACGCTCATCTCTTCTATATCTTCTGCCGTGGTCGGACATTGAGCTGAGCTCAATTTCATACCTTGTAACACAGGCAAGAACCCCTTCTTGGATTGATCCATATTGAACTTTTTCAATATCTTATCAAGGTATGTGCTTTGTGAAAGACCTATGAGGCGTCTCGATCTATCTCTATAGATTTTGATGCCTAATATATAAGCAGCTTCTCCAAGGTCCTTCATTGAAAAACTTTTATTCAAGTAGGCCTTGATGCTGTCCAAGAGTTCTATATCATTTCCCATCAGAAGTATGTCATCTACATATAATATGAGAAATGCTACAGAGCTCCCACTCACTTTCTTGTAAACGCAGGCTTCTCCATAAGTCTGTGTAAACCCAAACGCTTTGATCATCTCATCAAAGCGAATGTTCCAACTCCGAGATGCTTGCACCAGCCCATAAATCGAGCGTTGGAGCTTGCACACTTTGTCAGCATTCTTAGGATCGACAAAACCTTCCGGCTGCATCATATACAATTCTTCCTTAAGGAAACCATTAAGGAATGCGGTTTTGACGTCCATTTGCCATATTTCGTAATCATAGAATGCGGCAATTGCTAACATGATTCGGACGGACTTCAGCTTCGCTACCGGTGAGAAAGTCTCATCGTAGTCAACCCCTTGAACTTGTCGATAACCCTTAGCGACAAGCCGAGCTTTATAGATGGTCACATTACCATCCGCGTCTGTCTTCTTCTTAAAGATCCATTTATTTTCTATGGCTCGCCGCTCAATGGGCAAGTCAGTCAAAGTCCATACTTTGTTTTCATACATGGATCCTATCTCGGATTTCATGGCTTCTAGCCATTTGTCGGAATCCGGGCCCGCCATCGCTTCTTCATAGTTCGAAGGTTCACCGTTGTCTAACAGCATGATTTCCAAGACAGGGTTGCCGTACCACTCTGGTGCGGAACGTGTCCTTGTGGACCTTCGAATTTTAGTAGGGGCTTGATCAGAAGTATCTTGATCATTAACTTCCTCTCTAGTCGGTGCAGGCACCTCAGGAACATTTTCTTGAGTTGCGCCATTTTTCGGTTCAAGAGGTAATACTTCATCAAGCTCTACTTTCCTCCCACTTACTTCTTTCGAGAGAAACTCTTTCTCCAGAAAGGACCCATTCTTGGCAACAAAGATCTTGCCTTCGGATCTGAGGTAGAAGGTGTACCCAATAGTTTCTTTTGGGTATCCTATGAAGACGCATTTTTCCGACTTGGGTTCGAGCTTTTCAGGTTGAAGTTTCTTGACATAAGCATCACATCCCCAAACTTTTAGAAACGACAGCTTAGGTTTCTTCCCAAACCATAATTCATACGGTGTCGTCTCAACGGATTTCGACGGAGCCCTATTTAAAGTGAACGCGGCAGTCTCTAAAGCATAGCCCCAAAAGGATAGCGGTAAATCGGTAAGAGACATCATAGATCGCACCATATCTAATAGAGTGCGATTACGACGTTCGGACACACCATTACGCTGAGGTGTTCCAGGCAGCGTGAGTTGTGAAACTATTCCACATTTTCTTAAGTGTGTGCCAAACTCGTGACTCAAGTATTCTCCTCCACGATCTGATCGTAGAAACTTGATTTTCCTGTCACGTTGATTTTCAACCTCACTCTGAAATTCCTTGAACTTTTCAAAGGTTTCAGACTTGTGTTTCATTAAGTAGATATACCCATACCTACTCAAATCATCAGTGAGGGTGAGAACATAACGATAGCCACCACGAGCCTCAACACTCATCGGACCGCACACATCAGTATGTATGATTTCCAATAAGTCAGTTGCTCGCTCCATTGTTCCTGAGAACGGAGTCTTGGTCATTTTACCCATAAGGCATGGTTCGCACGTGTCAAATGATTCATAATCAAGAGACTCTAAAAGTCCATCAGCATGGAGCTTCTTCATGCGTTTGACACCTATGTGACCAAGGCGGCAGTGCCACAAGTATGTGGGACTATCATTATCAACCTTACTTCTTTTGGTACTCACATTATGAACATGTGTAGCATCACGTTCGAGATTCATAAAGAATAAACCATTTACCATAGGAGCATGACCATAAAACATATCTCTCATAAAAATGGAACAACCATTATTCTCAGATTTAAAAGAGTAGCCATCTCGAATTAAACGAGATCCCGATACAATGTTCATGCTCAAAGCTGGCACTAAATAACAATTATTAAGGTTTAAAACTAATCCCGAAGGGAGATGCAGAGGTAGCGTGCCGACGGCGATCACATTGACCTTGGAACCATTCCCGACGCGCATCGTCACCTCGTCCTTTGCCAGTTTCCGCTTATTCCGCAGCCCCTGCTTTGAGTTACAAATGTGAGCAACTGCACCGGTATCAAATACCCAGGAGCTACTATGGGAACTAGTAAGGTACACATCAATTACATGTATATCACATATACCTTTTGTTTTGCCGGCCTTCTTATCCGCTAACTACTTAGGGCAGTTCCGCTTCCAGTGACCGCTTCCCTTGCAATAAAAGCACTCAGTCTCGGGCTTGGGTCCATTCTTTGGCTTCTTCCCGGCAGCTTGCTTGCCGGGCGCGGCAACCTCCTTGCCGTCCTTCTTGAAGTTCTTTTTACCCTTGCCTTTCTTGAACTTAGTGGTTTTATTGACCATCAACACTTGATGTTCCTTCCTGACTTATACCTCTGCTGATTTCAGCATAGCAAATACTTCAGGAATGGTCTTTTCCATCCCCTGCATATTGAAGTTCATCACAAAGCTCTTGTAGCTTGGTGGAAGCGACTGGAGGATTCTGTCAATGACCGCATCATCCGGGAGATTAACTCCCAGCTGAGTCAAGCGGTTATGCAACCCAGACATAGTGAGTATGTGCTCACTGACAGAACTGTTTTCCTCCATCTTACAGCTGAAGAATTTGTCGGAGACTTCATATCTCT